>NW_028270141.1:70237484-70540514 GCF_037043375.1 Chiloscyllium plagiosum
GCCATGCAGGTGGCAGGGCAGAATGCCAGTGATTGTGTAGTACAGTACTGTGTGTATGAGATGTGCCTGCCACAGCTGGAGGTATGTATATGGGAACACTGATAAGTGATGATGACCCCATTGGAAGGTATTTGAGGGTGGGCTGAGACAGCTGGATATTAGGTCTGAGTCCTGAAAATCAGAAAGCACTATTACTTAAGTGATGATGGACTGCATGAAAGGTTGATGTTCAATGTGTACAAGATGGGTTTTGTCACATTATAGGAGATATGAAATTAATAAATGTGATGGGTGATAAGATTACATACTTTGGGCGGCACGGTGACACAGTGGTTAGCACTGCTGCCTCACAGCGCCAGAGACCCAGGTTCAATTCCCGCCTCAGGCGACTCTCTGTGTGGAGTTTGCACATTCTCCCCATGTCTGCGTGGGTTTCCTCCGGGTGCTCCGGTTTCCTCCCACGGTCCAAAAAATATGCAGGTTAGGTGAATTGGCCATGCTAAATTGCCCGTAGTGTTAGGTGAAGGGGTAAACGTAGGAGAATGGGTCTGGGTGGGTTACGCTTCGGCGGGTCGGTGTGGACTTGTTGGGCCGAAGGGCCTGTTTCCACACTGTAAGTAATCTAATCTAAAAACTATCCAGGTCTGCTGTGAGCTGACAATCAATCCTTTCTACAATCATCAACTATCAGGCAGTATTAGTGTGTTTGAATGTGCAGTTCTGGAGAGTCAAGCTCACACAGTTATGCTTCACATACTCAGCTTTAGTTTTTTTTGCCATTGTCTCCCTGTAGGTCTGAAAAATGAACTGCAGGTTAAATCACCCGATACTCTTAATACAGAGTTGAGGCAGCTGGGGAGCTAAGTATCTGCCGCTGTATTCTGGGGCATGAATGATACACCACACAGGAAAACCTAAACCAAGGAAAAGACAGGGCAGTGGTGCAGTGTGCTTGATGTGGTCTTTTCCTCAAAAACAGTTTTCAAATCTAGTTTAAGCTGATGGGAATGAATATCTCCAGACTGCTTTTTCAGACTGGAACTGAGCTACACTAACACTTTGATTATCTCATGCAAGTCGATTTTCAGTACTCCTGCTTTCTACCTGGTGGGAACAATATAATCTGACCCCAAGCGTGGGTCCTGCTCCAATTCAGGGGCAGTGGTATTTTCTGGCTGGACATCTTAGTCATTTTTGGGGCAACTTTATACCTCCAGTGAAGTTATGTTTTGAATTATACACACTTCTAAGTGGGAAATATGGCACTTATTTTATGCATTTTGGTTTAATGAGATGGGGTTTCACTGAAATAGCATCAAAATTGGTTTTGTAGTGGACAATGAAGATTACCTTAGAGTTCTATGGAATTTTGATCAGATGGGCCAATGGGTTGAGGCGTGCAAAATGGGCCTTTAATTTAGATAAATGTGAGGTGCTGTATTTAGGAAAGGCAAACCAGGGCAGGTCTTATACACTTTATAGTGAGGTCCTGGGAGTATTGCTGAACAAACAGACCTAGGGGTGGAGATTATAGTTTCTTAAAGGTGGAGTCACAGGTAGACAGGGTGGTGAAGAAGCCTTCATTGATCAGTGCATTGAGTACGTGAGATGGGAGATCATTGTCATGCTGTAGAGGGCATTGGTGATGCCACACTTCGAATACTGCATACAATTCTGGTTACCTTTCTTTAAGAAGGATGTTGTTAAACCTGAGAAAGTGCAGAAAAGATTTACAAAAATGTTAGCAGGACTAGAAGGTTTGAAATATAGGGAAAGGCTGAATAGTCTGGGGCTTGTTTGCCTGAAGGGTGGAGGCTGGGGGGTGACCTTATTAAGTTTTATAAAATCGTAAGGGACAGGCGTAGGGTGAATAGTCTTTCTCCTAAGATAGTGGAGGCCAAAACCAGAAGACACAGGTTTAAAGTGAGAAGGGAAATATTTAAGAAGGATTTGAGGGGCAACTTTTTCACGAAGTGGCTGGTGCATGTATGGAAGAGCTGTCAAAGGAAGCGGTGGAGGTGAGTACAATTACAACATTTAAAAGAATAGATATATAAATAGGAACAAGTGAGAGGGATATGGACTATATGCTGCCAAATGGGACCAGATCAGATCGGGATGGCTGGTCAGCATGATGAGTTGAATTAAAGGGTCTGTTTCTGTGCTGTTTGACTCTATGACACTAAGTGAATTACCTACCTTGGCAGGAGCATTGCTGTGGTGTGAATGGATTGGCGACCTTAAAATTTTTTCCTTAACTTTTTCTTAACTGTACTCCAGGGTAGCTGGCCACTGAAAAGAGTGTGTGCAATTCCATCAACACCACATTTGTGAACCCTAGTCCCCTGTTTCATGCAGATGGACCATTGAACTGGGGATAATGAAGACCCCCGAACTGCCAGGAACATGGGTGTTGCTGGCTGGGTCAACACTTATTGCCTATCCCAATAGCCCTGTAGAAGGTGATGCTGAGCTGCCTTCTTGAACCACTGTAACTTGTTTGTGCTCGGACACCACAGTCTTGTTAGGGAGGGAGTTACAGGATTTTGATCTAGTGGCACTGAAGAAACAATGAACAAGAAGGAACAAAGCCAGGGGATGAATGGCTTGGCGAAGACTTTACAGGTGGGTGATGTTTCCATGTATCTGTTGCCTTTGTCCTTCTAGATGGTTGTGGTCATGGGTTTGGAAGGTGTTGTCTAAGGAGCTTTGGTGAGTTCCTGCAGTGCATTCTGTCGATGATATACAATGTTGCTGTTGAGTATCAGTGATGGATGCAATGCTAATTAAGTGAGCTGGCCTGCATGGTATCAAATGTTTTGAGTATTGTTGGAGCTGTAATCACCCAGGCAAGTGGGGAACATTCAATCACTATTCAGACTTATGCCTTGTTGACATTGAATAGGCTTTGGCAACTCAACAAATGAGTTAGTGACTATGGAAATCCCAGCCTCTATCCAGCCGTTGTTGTCACAGTATTTACAGGCTAGTTCAGGTCAATGCAAACTATTGAGGATGTTGATGATGAGTGTGATTCAGCAATGGTAACACTGCTGAATGTCAAGGGGCAATGGTTAGATTTTCTCTTGTTGGAGATGATCATTACTTGGCACTTGTGCAGCACAAATGTTACTTGTCATTTGTCAGTCCAGACTTGAATATTGTCCAGATCTTGTTTCATTTGGAAATGGACTGCTTCAGTCTATGAAGAGTTGTAAATGATGCTGAACATTATGCAATCACCAGCAAACATCCCACATTGGATCTTATGAAGGAAGGAAGGTCATTAATGAAGCAGGAGAGGACAGTTGGGCCTAGGATGCTACCCTGAGGAATTCTGCATAGAAGTGCTGGAGCTGAGATGACTGACCTCCAATAACCTCAACAATCTTCCTTTGTTAAATGTATGGCTCCAACTAGTAGAGAGTTTTACACCTGGTATTGCCATTGCTTCTTGATGCCACAGTCTGTCAAATGCTAACTTGATGCCAAGGCCACTCTTTCTCACTTCACCTCTGTAATTCAGCTCTTTATTATTTGTTTGAACCAAGGCTACTGTGAAATCAGAAGCTGAGTGGCCTCTGTTGGTCCCAAACTGAGTATCAATGAGTAAGTTATTGCTGAGCTGATGCTGCTTTGATAGCTCTGCTGCTGACCCCTTCCATCACTTCACTGATGATCGAGAGTAGACTGATTGGGCAGTAATTGACTTGAGTTGGACTTTTGCTGCTTTTTACAGGAGATACCTGGGCAATTTTCCATATTGTCTAGTAGTATAGAGTCGTAGAGTTACACTGTACAAAAACAGACCCTTCAGTCCAACTCGTCCCTGTCAACCAGATATCCTAAACTAATCTAGTTCCATTTGCCAGCATTTGGCCCTTCTGACTCTTCTTATTCATATACCCATCCAGATGCCTTGCAATGTTGTAATTGTACCTGCCTTCACCACTTCCTCTGGCAGCTCGTTCCATACACATGCACCACCCTGTGGGTTGAAAGGTACATCTCTTACAATGTATTACTTAGGAAACAAAACTGCCTGTAATTTGCCAGTGGTTTGCTGTCTTTTCCAGAAATATCATAGAATAGCTGGGGTGAACGTGGAAGAATGACAACCTGCTGTTGGATGGCCATGTTAGGTTAAGATTGTGATGTATTTCTTTCGACGAAGAAGAAAGATTTTACTTGGGATCGCACTTCACTTCTGGCTTATGAGAAATATTCAAGGGTGCCTAGAAGAGGAAAGGCCCAATTTCCCAGGATTAACATCAATCAGTTCAAGAAACAAAAATGCGATTTTTAAAAATCGGAGCTATTTGGATGGGTATATGAATAGGAAGGGTTTGGAGGGATATGGGCCGGGTGCTGGCAGGTGGGACTAGATTGGGTTGGGATATCTGGTCGGCATGGACGGGTTGGACTGAAGGGTCTGTTTCCATGCTGTGCATCTCTATGACTCTATGATTCTATAATGAAAGAATACAATGAACCAAGATATTTCAAATTTGCACAAGTGATTATAAATACTTATCTCTATTTGAAATCTTCTGATAGTCCTGATTTTAGAACTGATAAAACATTATAATTGTATTTGTGTTTGTTAATATCCATGTAAAGAATTTTTTTAAACAAGGCAAAAATGATATTCAAAAGATGTTCTTTATCTGTATGTGGCAACTGTCCTACATTAAACCTCAGATGAGATCACAATAATGTCATAATCTACAAAGTCTAACATACTGGAAGATCACTCAGTTCCCCAGTGAGAAAATCAATCATTAACCCTAATTAGTTACATTACAGTGTACGTGCTTAATTTACAACAACATTCAAAAGTGGAACATTTTGTGCTAAATAATTCAGTAATGGAAATTGCCAAAACCCACAGAGCCTGGAAACAGACATGTTCTGCGAGCATACAACAGATATTTGAATCAAATAGATGACCATCTCAAAGAAAGACAATGTGGTTGGGAGTCCCTGGCATGTTAGTCTATTCCTTAACACTTTACATCTTCTATCACCAGGCAAGTAAACATACATGTACAGGAATTCTTTTCTATTTCAGGAATTATTAACAGACATTTAAAAGTCATTTAAAATATAACTGTGAGTGAAGCAATTAAAAAACATTACTATACAGTCATAATTTGCAGTAAATGTTGGGCATTTGCTGATAAAATTTGTTGATCTAAAACAAACACAGGGTAAATACAACTCGCCTCACTATTACCAAAACAGGGATATTCTATAAAACACAAGCAAGGAACTGTTTATCCTTAGACTGACATTTCAAAAAGATTTTTATAGATCCAAACGTTTATAAGTTAGACCTGTTAAAATGTTGTAGTTTATTACAAATGGTATTGTGCAGAGAATCACAGAAGTGTTACAGTGCAGAAGGAAGTGATTCGGTCTGTCCTCTGTATACCTGCTCTCCAAATGAGCATTGTGACTTAATGTCATTTTCCTGCCTTTTTCCCCAACCCTTCCATGTTGTTTCTACTTAAATAAGCATTTGATGCTCTCTTGAATGCCTCAGTTGAACTTTTATCTCTACTTCCAGGCAATGCATTCAGACCCAAACCATTTGTGTACAAAAGCTTTTTCTTACATCACATTTGCTTCTCTAAATCTCTAAATTTCTATCCTCTGTTTCTTAATTCATTTACAAGTTGGAACAGTTTCTCACTATCTCTTCCAAAAAGCTGCCTTATGATTTTGAAGACTTCTATGAGATCTCCTCTTAGCCTTCTCTTGTTAAATATATCCCACTTCCATACATCTGGCCCATTGAGAACAATCCTAAACTCTCAATTTATCCTTAAACCTGAACAATCTCATCCCTGGAACCATTCTCAGAAACCTCCTCTACACTGTCTTCAATATGTTCAAATGCCTTCTATAAGACATTACAAACAATACCCAGCTAAGTGTAATAAATGTTTTACACAAGTTCAGCATCACCTCCCTGGCCTAGTACTCTACGCCCTTATTAAAAAAAAGCCCAAGATGCTGTATTATTTATTAACTGCTCCCTCTATCTGTCCTTCCACCTTTAATGACCTATTACAAACACACCCAGGCCTGTCTGTCCCTGAAACCCCTTTAGAATTGTTTGCTTTATATTCCATTGTTTCTTCCTAACAACTTGCATGTCTCACACTTCTCTACATTTAACTTCATCTGACACCTAGCTACACACTCCACCAATTTACCCATGTCTTTTTGAAATTACACACTGTCCTCTTCACAGTTTATAATGCTTCCAAATTTTGTTCCAGCTGCAAATTTTAAAATTGTCTCATGTATGCCCTGTGCCCAGGCTTGTCCTTTTCATTTGCTTTTTCTTTCTCTTCTTCTTTCTCAGTTTCTTTTTAGTTTTAACTTGCACTTATCTTTGAAACAGAGCTGTTTCAGTAGGAAGGCGGCTCTGATAGCATCCAGAATGGTAGCGTCTTCAGAGGCAGCATGGCTACAGTGTCAGCCGGCCTGTGAAGTCCTGGGTGGGACTCTGGCAATGGCATAGTGGGGCTGGTGAGGCCTAGAGTGGGACTCCTGCAGTGACAATGGTGTAGCCTGGTGAAGTCTGGAGTGGTTGAAAAGGATAGGTTGGACTCTCTTTAAGTTACCCCTCTTTATTTTTTATTTTAAGTTAATGAGTACAGCACCAATTCAAGGCAACAGTCTCAACTTTTCACTGTAATTTTATATTGAATACACATGGCAATAAATTATTCAATTTAATTCATCATTAACATTAGATTAGATTAGATTACATTACAGTGTGGAAACAGGCCCTTTGGCCCAGCATGTCCACACCGACCCACCAAAGCGCAACCCACCCATACCCCTACATTTACCCCTTACCTAACACTACGGGCAATTTAGCATGGCCAATTCACCTGACCTGCACATTTTCGGACCGTGGGAGGAAACCAGAGCACCCGGAGGAAACCCACGCAGACACGGGGAGAATGTGCAAACTCCACACAGTCAGTCGCCTGAGGCGGGAATTGAACCCGGGTCTCTGGCTCTGTGAGGCAGCAGTGCTAACCACTGTGCCACCGTGCCGCCCACAACATGTATCAGGAAAAACAAGGGTCCCAATACGGATCCCCTGGAGAACCCATGACAAACCATCCACAAGCCCAAAAAATATCCATTTACTATTACTTTGTTTCCTATCACTCAACCAGTTTTGTATTTATATTTCTACTATCTATTATATTCCATGAGCTAACTATAACATTTCCCACAAGTCTGTTCCATGGCACTGTATTTCTGGAAGTCCATTTACACTCATGAACAGCTTTACCCTAATTGACCTTTTCTGTTCCCTTTTCAGAAAGCTCCTGTAGTTTAATAAAACATGATTTCCTCTTTAGAAATCAATGTTGGCTCTTCCTAATGAAGGGACCTCTTTCCAAGTGATGACTAATTCAGTGCCTGAAATAATTGTTTCCAGAAACAGAAAATTTGTAACAGAGGAGCCAAATGCACTCAAAATGTCAATTTTGTTTGCTCTTCCCCAAAAGCTGCATACGTGCTGACTTTCTCCAACACTTCAGCACCTCAAAGGACAAGGCCAACAGATGCATGGCAGCACCACACCCTTAAAAAGATCCCCTCCAAGCCAATCACCATCCTGACTTGGAACTATAATAGCGTTTCTTCAGTGTTACTGGGTCAATATCCTGGAACTCCCTCCCTACAAACACTGTGAGCGTATTTACAACACATGGCCCACAGAGGTTAAAAGGCAGATCACCATCACATTCTTCAGGGAAACTAAGGATGGGCAATAAAAGCCAACCTAAATGAATAACAAACAAACCTCCGTCAATATCATCCTCAATTCCTGAAATTTCCTGGAGAATTCCACCTTTATTTTTTCAACAATCAGTCCTTCAATTAAACTAGTCTGCGGTCTCTCCACGCTTACCTTCAAACACAAGCATAATAAGCTTTCTTTGACACTAAAGTAAAGATAATCTATTCTGTTACTCTTACTTCTTTTGCCTTTCCCCAGTCAAACACTTCCTTTAGTCCGGAACCCAGATATTTAGATTCTATCCTATTTGGCCACATGTCCTCCCTGGATTTATCATATCCAGGGGACCTATTAATATTCTCTTGATCCTATTCGCACTAAAGTTTGAGAATAAACCCTCTTTTCTCATGCCATGCTGGCCGGCATTGCAGATGGTGCCTTCACTTCTAATTAAGGCAGAACCTTGGTTTTATTAAAGCTTGTATTGTTATCAGTGGAGATTTTATACTGAGACACACCAGAGATAAAAAGACTGCGCTTATTTACGTGTCACCAATTGCTGACTGGAAGTCATATTTTGAAATGCATGTCTCATGAATTTAATGGAAACCAGTCTTCACTTGATCCTCTCTGATTCCTTAATGTCATGTTTGATGGAATACTATTTTGATATCAAGATCAATCACCTTAGTTCAATTCTCCAGAACAACACTGCCCTCGCTAAGATTGTCCTTTGGTAAGTTTTTTCCCTAGGCTGTCAACTCCCCTCGCTCTGCTCAGTAGTGCTGAGTAAATTGCCCAGTACTAATTCTCTAACTCGGGATATGTACAATGCGATTTGCTGGTAACTGTACTCATGATTGCATGAGTGAGATTGAGTGATTTACATCATTTAAAACACTGTTGAATGCTTGTTATGTGGGTGTTGTCGGTGAACACTGCATATATTCTTGAGAAGAAGGTCACATTATATGTCCACATTGGGCAGGAGTATGGCTCAGTGGTTAGCACTGCTGCCTCATTATGCCAGGGACCTGGGTTTGATTCCAGCCTGGGGTGAATGGAGTTTGCACGTTTATCTTGTATCTATGCAGGTTTCCATCAGGTGCTCCGGTTTCCTCCCACAGTCTAAACGTAAACTGGATAAATTGCCCTGTAATGTTTAGGGATGTGCAGGCGAGGTGGATTAGCCATGGTTAATGTGGGGTTATGGGAATGGAGGTAGGGCCGAGGTTTGGGTAGGATGCTCTTTGAAGGGTTGGTGCAGACTTAATGGGCGAAATGCTTCTTTCTGCACTGTTGGGATTCTATGTTTGGTGGTGCTGCAGTCCATATGATAAAATTACTACCACCATGTTCAGGTGAGGAGCATTGGGATTTTGACCCCGCCATGATAGAAATATAGGGATAAATTTTCCTGTGCGTCACTTGAGATAGAGCATACAAACAGTGCTGTTCCCAAACATCTGCTGCCCTTGTTGTTTCAGCTGGCAGATGTCACAAGTTTGGGAGTTGCCTTTGAAGAAGCCTTAAATATGTTTTGTGGACGGTAAGTACTGCTGTTACAGTGTGCCAGTAGCAAGGACAGTTCTTGTTAAGGTGCTGAAGTAATTTGATAGACTGAGAAAAAGGGCAGGGTGATAAATCTGAGTATATAATGGAGTGGCAAGCAAAGGAATGGGATCACAGGTTCTCACATTGACTGTGTGACTGTGTGAGAGAGAGAGTTAAGCAGAAAAAGATGTTCAATCATTTTGTTCGACCTGGTCATCAGCAATATCATTTCCAATACTCCTTTCAGACTTTCCACCAATAGTATCATTGGTCATTTCTTCCATCTGTGACAGTGTCTGAAGAATAGCAGAAACTCTTCCTGTGCATTTTGAGTTCCTCCTGTGGGTCAAATGACTCATAGACATTTACATGACAGAATACAGTCCATGGTGTCCAAGCTGGTCAACATGATCTGATAATGTTAATCCAATTCTCCTGCTCTTAAGCCATCATTCCAGAGACTAAGGTTTTTTTTTTATTCATTCAATGGGAGGTGGGTATCGCTGCTGGGTCAGCATTTATTGCCCACTCCTAATGCCTCTCTCAGCCATTCTGGAGGCAGTTAAGATGAATATTGAAATTAGGTTCCCTACAAATCCACACGGACCATCTGAAGAGTAAACCACTCAGACCCATTCCCCTACATTTACCCCTGACTAATGCACCTACAGTTTAGCATGACCAATTCACCTGACCTGCACATCTTTAGATTGTAGGATGAAACAGGAGCACCCAGAGGAAACTCATGCAGACACAGGGAGAATGTGCAAACGCTACATAGTCAGTCGCATGAGGTGAGAATCGAATCCAGGTCCCTAGTGCAGTGAGGCAGCAGTGCTAACCACTGAGACACCGTGCCGCCCACTGCTAGTTAACTGTTACAAGAAGTTCTGACTTGACTGCCCTGTCAAGCAGTGACTCACATCATTCCCTCGATAAAAAGATTCTCCTCAAATCTCCTCTTAATCTTTATTTTCTTAAAATAATGCTCCCCTACCCGAATGGAAAAATTGCTTTCCTATCTATCCTATCCTCTCAAATGTTCCATTCCACTGTCAGGTCCTTTTTCAATCATTGCAGCTCCAAGGAAAAGAACCCCAGCTGAACCAGTCATTCCTCATAGCCCAGACCCTCCAGCCTGGACCCTCCAGCCTGGACCCTCCAGCCTGGACCCTCCAGCCCAGACCCTCCAGCCTGGACCCTCCAGCCTGGACCCTCCAGCCTGGACCCTCCAGCCCAGATCCTCCAGCCTGGACCCTCCAGCCCAGACCCTCCAGCCTGGACCCTCCAGCCCAGACCCTCCAGCCTGGACCCTCCAGCCCAGATCCTCCAGCCTGGACTCTCCAGCCCAGATCCTCCAGCCTGGACCCTCCAGCCCAGATCCTCCAGCCTGGACTCTCCAGCCCAGACCCTCCAGCCTGGACCCTCCAGCCTGGACCCTCTAGCCCGGATCCTCCAGCCCAGATCCTCCAGCCTGGACCCTCCAGCCCAGACCCTCCGGCCTGGACCCTCCAGCCCGGACCCTCCAGCCTGGACCCTCCAGCCTGGACCCTCCAGCCTGGACCCTCCAGCCCAGACCCTCCAGCCTGGATCCTCCAGCCTGGACCCTCCAGCCCGGACCCTCCAGCCTAGACCATCCAGCCCAGACCCTGCAGCCCAGACCCTCCAGCCCACACCCTCCAGCCCAGACTCTCCAGCCCAGACCCTCCAGCCCAGAATCTCCTGCCCACACCCTCCAGCCCAGATCATCCAACTCAGACCATCCAGCCCAGACCCACCCGCTCAGACCCTCCAGCCCAGACTCTCCAGCCTGCATCCTCTAGCCCAGACCCTCTAGCTCACACCCTCCAGCCCAGTCCCTCCAGCCCAACCCCCACTAGCTCATAATCTCCAACTCAAACTCTCCAGCCCAGACCCTCCCGCCCACTCTTTCCAGCCCAGACCCTTCAGCCCACACACTCCTGCCCAGACCCTCCAACCCTACCCTCCAGCCCAGACCCTTCAGCCCTCACACTCCTGCCCAGACCCTCCAGCCCTACCCTCCAGCCCAGACCCTTCAGCCCACACCCTCCAGCCCAGACCCTACAGCCTAGACCATCCAGCTCAGACCATTCAGCTCAGACCATCCAGCCGACACCCCCCAGCCCAGACCCTCCAGCCCAGAACCTTCAGCCCAGACCCTCCAGCCCAGACCGTGAAGCCTAGACCCTCCAGCACAGACTCTTCAGCTCAGACCCTCCAGCCCAGACTCTCCAGCTCAGACCCTCCGGCCCAGACCTTCCAGCTCATACCATCCAGCTCAGACCCTTCAGCCCAGAACCTCCGGCCCAGACCCTCCAGCCCAGACACTCCAGCCCAGACCCTCAAGCACACACTCTCCAGCCCACACCCGTCAGCTGAGACCCTCCAGCCCAGTCCTTCCAGCCCAACCCTCCAGCCCAGACCCTCCAGCTCAGACCCTCCAGCCCACATCCTCCCCCAGACCCTCCAGCTCAGACCCTCTAGCCCAGACCCTCAAGCCCACACCCTCCAGCCCAGACCCTCCAGCCCAAACCCTCCCCCAGACACTCCAGCCCAGACCCTCCATCCCTGACCCTCCAGCTCATACCCTCCAGCCCAGACCATGCAGCTCAGACCCTCCAGCCCAGTCCCTCCAGCCCAGACCCTCCATCCCAGACCCTCCAGCCCAGAGGCTCCAGACTAGACCCTCCAGCCTAGACCCTACAGTTCAGACCCTCCAGCCCAGACCCTCCAGCCTAGACCCTCCAGCCCAGACCCTCCAGCCCAGACCCTCCGGCCTGGACTCTCCAGCCCGGACCCTCCAGCCTGGACCCAGCCTGGACCCTCCAGCCCGGACCCTCCAGCCTGGATCCTCCATCCTGGACCCTCCAGCCCAGACCCTCCAGCCTCGACCCTCCAGCCCGGACCCTCCAGCCTGGACCCTCCAGCCTGGACCCTCCAGCCTGGACCTTCCAGCCTCGACCCTCCAGCCCAGACCCTCCAGCCTGGACCTTCCAGCCTGGACCCTCCAGCCCAGACCCTCCAGCCCAGACCTTCCAGACCAGACCCTTCAGCCTAGACCATGCAGCTCAGACCCTCCAGCCCACACCCTCCCAGAGACCCTCCAGCCCAGACTCTCCAGCTCAGACCCTCCGGCCCAGACCATCCAGCTCATACCATCCAGCTCAGACCCTTCAGCCCAGAACCTCCGGCCCAGACCCTCCAGCCCAGACACTCCAGCCCAGACCCTCAAGCCCACACTCGCCAGCCCACACCCGTCAGCTGAGACCCTCCAGCCCAGTCCTTCCAGCCCAGACCCTCCAGCCCAGACCCTCCAGCTCAGACCCTCCAGCCCACATCCTCCCCCAGACCCTCCAGCTCAGACCCTCCAGCCCAGACCCTCAAGCCCACTCCCTCCAACCCAGACCCTCCAGCCCACACCCTCCCCCAGACAATCCAGCCCAGACCCTCCATCCCTGACCCTCCAGCTCATACCCTCCAGCCCAGACCATGCAGCTCAGACCCTCTAGCCCAGTCCCTCCAGCCTAGACCCTCCAGCCCAGACACTCCAGCCCAGACCCTCCATCCCAGACCCTCCAGCCCAAAGGCTCCAGACTAGACCCTCCAGCCTAGACCCTACAGTTCAGACCCTCCAGCCCAGACCCTCCAGCTCATACCCTCCAGCCCAGACCCTCCAGCCCAGACCCTCCAGCTCATACCCTCCAGCTCAGACTATGCAGCTCAGAACCTCCTGCCCAGACCCTCCAGCCTAGACCCTCCAGCCCAGACCCTCCAGCCCAGACCCTCCAGCCCAGACCCTTCTGCCCAGAGGCTCCAGACTAGACCCTCCAGCCCAGACCCTCCAGCCCAGACCCTCCAGCCTAGACCATCCAGCCCAGACCCTCCAGCCCAGACCCTCCAGCCCAGAGGCTCCAGACTAGACCCTCCAGCCCAGACCCTCCAGCCCAGACCCTCCAGCCTAGACAATTCAGCCTCGACCCTCCTGCCCACACCCTCCAGCCTAGACCATCCAGCCCAGACCCTGCAGCCCAGACCCTCCAGCCCAGACCAGACCCTTCAGCTCAGACCCGACAGCCCACACCCTCCAGCCCAGACCTTCCAGCCTAGACCCTTCAGCCTAGACCCTCCTGCCCACACCCTCCAGCCTAGACCATCCAACCCAGACCCTGCAGCCCAGACCCTCCAGCCCAGACCCTTCAGCTCAGACCCTACAGCCCACACCCTCCAGCTCAGACCATCCAGCCCACACCCTCCAGCTCAGACCCTCCAGCCCAGACCCTCCAGCCCAGACTCTCCAGCCCAGACCCTCCAGCCCAGAATCTCCTGCCCACACCCTCCAGCCCAGATCATCCAACTCAGACCATCCAGCCCAGACCCACCCGCTCAGACCCTCCAGCCCAGACTCTCCAGCCTGCATCCTCTAGCCCAGACCCTCTAGCTCACACCCTCCAGCCCAGTCCCTCCAGCCCAACCCCCACTAGCTCATAATCTCCAACTCAAACTCTCCAGCCCAGACCCTCCCGCCCACCCTTTCCAGCCCAGACCCTTCAGCCCACACACTCCTGCCCAGACCCTCCAGCCCTACCCTCCAGCCCAGACCCTTCAGACCACACACTCCTGACCAGACCCTCCAGCCCTACCCTCCAGCCCAGACCCTTCAGCCCACACCCTCCAGCCCAGACCCTACAGCCTAGACCATCCAGCTCAAACCATTCAGCTCAGACCATCCAGCCGACACCCCCCAGCCCAGACCCTCCAGCCCAGAACCTTCAGCCCAGACCCTCCAGCCCAGACCGTGAAGCCTAGACCCTCCAGCACAGACTCTTCAGCTCAGACCCTCCAGCCCAGACTCTCCAGCTCAGACCCTCCGGCCCAGACCTTCCAGCTCATACCATCCAGCTCAGACCCTTCAGCCCAGAACCTCCGGCCCAGACCCTCCAGCCCAGACACTCCAGCCCAGACCCTCAAGCACACACTCTCCAGCCCACACCCGTCAGCTGAGACCCTCCAGCCCAGTCCTTCCAGCCCAACCCTCCAGCCCAGACCCTCCAGCTCAGACCCTCCAGCCCACATCCTCCCCCAGACCCTCCAGCTCAGACCCTCTAGCCCAGACCCTCAAGCCCACACCCTCCAGCCCAGACCCTCCAGCCCAAACCCTCCCCCAGACACTCCAGCCCAGACCCTCCATCCCTGACCCTCCAGCTCATACCCTCCAGCCCAGACCATGCAGCTCAGACCCTCCAGCCCAGTCCCTCCAGCCCAGACCCTCCATCCCAGACCCTCCAGCCCAGAGGCTCCAGACTAGACCCTCCAGCCTAGACCCTACAGTTCAGACCCTCCAGCCCAGACCCTCCAGCCTAGACCCACCAGCCCAGACCCTCCAGCACAGAGCCTCCAGCTCATACCCTCCATCTCAGACTATGCATCTCAGAACCTCCTGCCCAGACCCTCCAGCCTAGACCCTCCAGCCCAGACCCACCAGCCCAGACCCTCCAGCCCAGACCCTTCAGCCCAGAGGTTCCAGACTAGACCCTCCAGCCCAGACCCTCCAGCCCAGAGCCTCCAGCCCAGACCCCCCAGCCTAGACCCTCCAGCCCAGACCCTCCAGCCCAGACCCTCCAGCCCAGAGGCTCCAGACTAGACCCTCCAGCCCAGACCCTCCAGCCCAGACCCTCCAGCCTAGACCATTCAGCCTCGACCCTCCTGCCCACACCCTCCAGCCTAGCCCATCCAGCCCAGACCCTGCAGCCCAGACCCTCCAGCCCAGACCAGACCCTTCAGCTCAGACCCTACAGCCCAGACCCTCCAGCCCAGACCCTCCAGCCTAGACCCTTCAGCGTAGACCCTCCTGCCCACACCCTCCAGCCTAGACCATCCAGCCCAGACCCTCCAGCCCAGACCCTGCAGCCCAGACCCTCCAGCCCAGACCATCCAGCCCAGACCCTCCAGCCCAGACCCTTCAGCTCAGACCCTACAGCCCACATTCTCCAGCTCAGACCCTCCAGCCCAGACTCTCCAGCCCAGACCCTCCAGCCCAGAATCTCCTGCCCACACCCTCCAGCCCAGATCATCCAACTCAGACCATCCAGCCCAGACCCACCCGTTCAGACCCTCCAGCCCAGACTCTCCAGCTGCATCCTCTAGCCCAGACTCTCTAGCTCACACCCTCCAGCCCAGTCCCTCCAGCCCAACCCCCACTAGCTCACAATCTCCAACTCAAACTCTCCAGGCAAGACCCTCCCGCCTACCCTTTCCAGCCCAGACCCTTCAGCCCACACACTCCTGCCCAGACCCTCAAGCCCTATCCTCCAGCCCAGACCCTTCAGCCCACACCCTCCAGCCCAGACCCTACAGCCTAGACCCTCCAGCCCAGATCCTCCAGCCCAGAGGCTCCAGACTAGACCCTCCAGCCCAGACCCGACAGCCTAGACCATCCAGCTCAGACCATTCAGCTCAGACCATCCAGCCGACACCCCCCAGCCCAGACCCTCCAGCCCAGAACCTTCAGCCCAGACCCTCCAGCCCAGACCCTGAAGCCTAGACCCTCCAGCCCAGACTCTTCAGCTCAGACCTTCCAGCACAGACCCACCAGCCCAGACCCTGCAGCCCAGATCCTTCAGCTCAGACCCTACAACCCAGACCATCCAGCTCAGACCATTCAGTTCAGACCATCCAGCCCACACCCTCCAGCCCAGACCCACCAACCCAGACCCTAGGCCCAGACCCTCCAGCCCACACCCTCCAGCCCAGACCTTCCAGCCCAGACCCTTCAGTCCAGACAATGCAGCTCAGACCCTCCAGGCCACACCCTCCTCCAGACACTCCAGCCCAGATCCTCCAGCTCAGACCAACCCGCCCACACCCTCCAGCCCAGATCATCCAGCCCAGACCATCCAGCTCAGACCCTCCAGCCCAGACCCTGCAGCCCAGACCCTCCAGCCCACACCCTCCTCCAGAGCCTCCAACCCAGACACTCCAGCCCAGACCCTCCAGCTCAGACCAACCCACCCACACCCTCCAGCCCAGATCATCCAGCCCAGACTATCCAGCCCAGACCCTCCATCCCTGACCCTCCAGCTCATACCCTCCAGCCCAGACCATGCAGCTCAGACCCTCCAGCCCAGTCCCTCCAGCCTGGACCCTCCAGCCCGGACCCTCCAGCCTGGACCCTCCAGCCTGGACCCTCCAGCCTGGACCCTCCAGCCCGGACCCTCCAGCCTCAACCCTCCAGCCCGGACCCTCCAGCCTGGACCCTCCAGCCTGGACCCTCCAGCCTGGACCCTCCAGCCCAGACCCTCCAGCCCAGACCTTCCAGACCAGACCCTTCAGCCTAGACCATGCAGCTCAGACCCTCCAGCCCACACCCTCCCAGAGACCCTCCAGCCCAGACTCCAGCTCAGACCCTCCGGCCCAGACCTTCCAGCTCATACCATCCAGCTCAGACCCTTCAGCCCAGAACCTCCGGCCCAGACCCTCCAGCCCAGACACTCCAGCCCAGACCCTCAAGCCCACACTCTCCAGCCCACACCCGTCAGCTGAGACCCTCCAGTCCAGTCCTTCCAGCCCAGACCCTCCAGCCCAGACCCTCCAGCTCAGACCCTCCAGCCCACATCCTCCCCCAGACCCTCCAGCTCAGACCCTCCAGCCCAGACCTTCAAGCCCACACCCTCCAGCCCAGACCCTCCAGCCCACACCCTCCCCCAGACACTCCAGCCCAGACCCTCCATCCCTGACCCTCCAGCTCATACCCTCCAGCCCAGACCATGCAGCTCAGACCTTCCAGCCCTGTCCCTCCAGCCTAGACCCTCCAGCCCAGACACTCCAGCCCAGACCCTCCATCCCAGACCCTCCAGCCCAGAGGCTCCAGACTAGACCCTCCAGCCTAGACCCTACAGTTCAGACCCTCCAGCCCAGACCCTCCAGCCTAGACCCTCCAGCCCAGACCCTCCATCCCAGACCCTCCAGCTCATACCCTCCAGCTCAGACTATGCAGCTCAGAACCTCCTGCCCAGACCCTCCAGCCTAGACCCTCCAGCCCAGACCCTCCAGCCCAGACCCTCCAGCCCAGACCCTTCAGCCCAGAGGCTCCAAACTAGACCCTCCAGTCCAGACCCTACAGCCTAGACCATCCAGCTCAGACCATTCAGCTCAGACCATCCAGCCGACACCCCCCAGCCCAGACCCTCCAGCCCAGAACCTTCAGCCCAGACCCTCCAGCCCAGACCCTGAAGCCTAGACCCTCCAGCCCAGACTCTTCAGCTCAGACCCTCCAGCACAGACCCACCAGCCCAGACCCTGCAGCCCAGATCCTTCAGCTCAGACCCTACAGCCCAGACCATCCAGCTCAGACCATTCAGTTCAGACCATCCAGCCCACACCCTCCAGCCCAGACCCACCAACCCAGACCCTAGGCCCAGACCCTCCAGCCCACACCCTCCAGCCCAGACCTTCCAGCCCAGACCCTTCAGTCCAGACAATGCAGCTCAGACCCTCCAGGCCACACCCTCCTCCAGACACTCCAGCCCAGATCCTCCAGCTCAGACCAACCCGCCCACACCCTCCAGCCCAGATCATCCAGCCCAGACCATCCAGCTCAGACCCTCCAGCCCAGACCCTGCAGCCTAGACGCTCCAGCCAGACTCTTCAGCTCAAACCTCCAGCGCAGACCCACCAGCCCAGACCCACCAGCACAGACCCACCAGCCCAGACCATCCAGCTCAGACCATTCAACCCAGACTCTCCAGCCCAGACCCTTCAGCTCAGACCCTCCAGCCCAGTCCCTCCAGCCCACACCCTCCTCCAGAGCCTCCAACCCAGACACTCCAGCCCAGACCCTCCAGCTCAGACCAACCCGCCCACACCCTCCAGCCCAGATCATCCAGCTCAGACTATCCAGCCCAGACCCTCCAGCTCAGACCCTCCAGCGCAAACCCTCCAGCTCAGACCCTCCAGCCCAGACCCTCCAGCGCAGACCCGCCAGCTCAGACCCTCCAGCTAGACTCTTCAGCTCAGACCCTCCAGCCCAGACCCTCCAGCTCAGACCCTCCAGCGCAGACCCACCAGCCCAGGCCATCCAGCTCAGACCATTCAGCTCAGATCATCCAGCCCACACCCTCCAGCCCAGCTCATCCAGCTCAGACCATCCAGCCCAGACCCTCCAGCTCAGACCCTCCAGCCCAGACCATCCAGCTCAGATTTCCAGCACAGACCTACCCACTCAGACACTCCAGCCCAGACCCTTCAGCTCAGACCCACCAGCGCAGACCCTCCAGACCAGACCCTCCAGCCAAGTACCTCCAGCTCAGACCCTCCAGCCCAGACTCTCCAGTTCAGACCCTCCAGCCCACACCCTCCCCGAGACCCTCCAGCCCAGACTCTCCTGCCCAGACCCTCCAGCCCAGAGCCTCCAGCCCAGACCAACCCACCCACACTTTCCAGCCCAGATCATCCAGCTCAGACCATCCAGCCCAGACCTTCAGGCCCAGACCATCCAGCTCAGACCCTCCAGCACAGACCCACCCACTCAGACCCTCCAGCCCAGACCCTCCGGCCCAGACCCTCCAGATCAGACCCTCCAGCCCAGACCCTTCAGCCCTGACCCTCCAGCCCAGACCCTCCAGCTCAGACCCTCCAGCCAGACCCTCCAGCCCTGACCCTCCAGCCCAGACCCTCCAGCTCAGACCCTCCAGCCCAGACCCTCCGGCCCAGACCGTCCAGCTCAGACCCTACAGCCCAGACCATCCAGTTCAGACCATTCAGCTCAGACCATCCACCCTAGACACTCCAGCTCAGAACCTCCAGCTCACACCATCCAGCTCAGACCCTCCAGCACAGACCCTCCGGCCAAGACCCTTCAGCCCAGACTCTCCAGCCCAGACCCTCCAGCTCAGAACCTCCAGCTCAGACCCTCCAGCTCACACCATCCAGCTCAGACCCTCCAGCACAGACCCTCCAGCCCAGACCCTCCAGCTCAGACCCTCCAGAACAGACCCTCCAGCCTAGACCCTCCAGCCCAGACCCTACTTCCCAGACCATCCAGCTCAGACCATCCAGCTCAGACCATCCAGCCCACACCCTCCAGGCCAGACTCTTCAGCCCAGAACCTCCAGCCCACACCCTCCCGCCCACACCCTCCAGCTCAGATCATCCAGTTCAGACCCTCCAGCTCAGACCCTCCAGTCCAGACCCTCCAGCCTAGACCCTCCAGCTGAGACCCTACAGCCCAGACCCTACAGCCCAGACCCTACAGTCCAGACTCTCCAGCCCAGACCATCCATCCCAGACCCTCCAGCCCAGACGCTCCAGCTCAGACCCTCCAGTCCAGACGCTCTAGCCTAGACCATCCAGTGTAGACCCTCCAGCCCTGACCCTCCAGCCCAGACTCTCCAGCTGAGACCCTACAGCCCAGACCCTACAGCCCAGACTCTCCAGCGCAGACCCTCTAGCCCAGACCCTCCCGCTCAGACCCTCCAGCCTAGACGCGCCAGCCTACATCCTCCAGCCCAGACCCTTTAGCTCACACCTTCCAGCCCAGACCCTCCAGCATAGACCCTCCAGCCCAGTCCCTCCAGACCACCCCGACTAGCTCACACCCTCCAACTCAGACCCTCCAGCCCAGACCATCCAGCCCACCCTTTCCAGCCCAGACCCTTCAGCCCACACACTCCAGCCCAGACCCTCCAGCCCAGACCCTTCAGCCCACACACTCCAGCCCAGATCCTCCTGCCCTGACCCTTCAGCCCAAACACACCAGCCCAGACCCTCTATCGCAGACCCTCCAGCCCTGACCCTCCAGCCCGACCCTCCAGTCCAGCCAGCATTCTGGTACTTTGCACCCATTTCTAATATAGTTACAATCTTCCTATAATGTGGTGACCAGGAAGTGCATGCAGTACTCCAGTTGTGGCCAACCAGCATTCTAGTCAGTTCTGACATAACATCTCTGCTCTTGTACACCATGCCCCAGTTAATATAAGCAAGTATTCCATATGCTTTCATCACCATTTTATCTTCCTGCCTTGATACTTACAGGGATCTGCAGATATGTACACCAATGTCCCTCTGGTCTTGAATACTTTTTAGGGTCTTGCCATTCCTAGCATAATCTTTTGTCTTGTTAGCCCTTCCCAAGGGCATTACCTCAAGTTCAATTGACTGATCAGCTGGTTTGCAATGAAGCATATCGCCAACTGCGTGGGTTCAATTCCTGTACTGGGTGAGGTTAACATGAAGGGCTCTCCTTCTCAATCTTTCTCCTCACCTGAGAAGTGGTGATCCTCAGGTTAACCACCACCAGTCATCTCTCCTTTTATTGAGCAAGCAGAGCAGATAGTCTTTTCCAGGATGATTTCCATTTACCACTGCTCTGCCCACCTGAGCAGTTCATTGATATCCTCTTGCAGTTTACGTTATTCTCCTCACTATTTAGTACCCCAACCAACTTTTGTGTCATCCATGGACCTCTTGATCATATCACCTACATTTTGGTCCAAAGCATTTATATATGGTAAATACAGCGGGCCGGGGCAGCACCAAGCCCTGTGGAACCAGACTGCAAACACACTTGCACTTACAGGAACATACATCAACATCACCCTCTACCTCCTGCCTCTCAGCCAATTTTGTCTTGGATTGCAAAGGCTTTTACTTTCTTGACCAGTCTTCCATGAGGAACCTTATCAAAAGTCTTGCTAAACTACATATAGAGCACATCAAATGCATCATCCTCATCAGCAATCCTAGTTCCTTCTCAAAAGATTCAATCAAATTTGTCAAACATGACATTCCCTTAACAAATTAATGCTGACTATCCTTGACTAATCCATGTCTCTCCTAGTATAGATATATTCTGTCATAGAGTCATAGAGATGTACAGCATGGAAAGAGACCCTTCGATCCAACCTGTCCATGCCAACCAGATATCCCACCTTCCAGCACCTGACCCATATCCCTCCAACCTGTCACTTGAAATTATTTCTAATAACTTACCCACTATTGAGGTTAGACTGACTGGCCTGTAATTTCCTAAAGTATTATTTTCTCTCTTTTTTAACAGAATGACAACATTAGCAGTGCTCCAGTCCTCTAACACTTCACCTGTGGGTACAAAGCATTTGAAAATTATCACTAAGGCCCTTGACATGTCCCTTGCCTCCCTAGACAGCCTGCTGATTTATCCACTTTGAAGGCTGTTACACACAATTGGACCTCCTCACTCTATATTCATTTTTCTCAGTCCTACACCCTAATGTTCACTCCTGCGTCATCCTTTTCCATTGTGAAGGCGAATGCAAAGTATCCATTGAGGACTGTGCCCACTTCCTCCAGGTCCACCTCTTTTGTTCTAATGGGCCTTACTCTTTCCCTAGTTATTATCTTGCTCTTTATATATATATATGAAGAATAAGCTCTATTGGATTGTCCTTTATTCTACCCACCAATGTCTTTTCTTAGTTTTCCTAATTTTGAGCTGTTTAAGTCTCCCTGCATTTTTCACATTCATCTAGGAACATGACATCTACAATAAGCTTCTTGTTCTCTCCTAATCCTAATCTTTATGGCTCTGACACCCAGGGTTCTCCACTCTTGGGCTCACCTTTTATCTATATGGAACATTGTTGCCTGTACTCTTGCTACAACCTCTGTGAATGTCTCCCACTGTTCTGACATAATTTTAGCTGCTCCCAGGCCATTTGGGCCAAATTCTACTCTATCTTTGTAAAATTTGCCTTTCCCCAGTTTAGAACTTCTATTCCTAGCCCTCCCATATTTTTTCCATAACTATCCTAAACCTAACTGAGTTGTGGTCACTCACCTGCCCAGGTTCATTTCCAAAGATGATACAGATCTGTTTCCTCCCTTACTGGCCTTTAAACATAATGGATGCAGTTTAAGAATGTTGCTCCCTACCTGACTTGGACACTAAAACCATTCCAGTTAATATTTGAGTCATTAGCATTCCTTGCTATTACCAGTTTAGTATTTTTCCATTTCTCTGAAACCTGGTTACATATTTGATCTCCTTTCTATCCCTTTTCTATTTGGTGGCCAATAGCTCACATCCAATTGTGTGTTTGCTTCTTTTGTGTTTTTTACTTCTACACATATGGCCTAATTTGGTGATCTTTCTGAGATATCGGCCATTCTTACTGCAATAATTTGATTGATCAATATTGCAAATCCTTTTCTCTTCTAACTGCCTCTCTATCTTGTTTGAATACTCTATAAACCAAGAATGTTGAAATGCAAATTCTGTCCATCTTTTAGCCAAGTCTTAGTTGTAGCTGTGATATCATTCTTATATGTGCTTATCTGTGCCCTCAGCTCACTTCTTTCTCTTCCTGTCAGATGTGGGAGATCAGGGAAAGTTTGAATGATACTAGAGACTGTGTCTGCAGCAAGTGTGTTTGGTTGTGAATCCTGTCAGACCACATAGATCAGTTGGAGTGGCAGTTAGAAGCAATGAAGAGTTTACAAGAGTAAATGGGTCTGATCAAAGGCAATTTCAGGAAGGTGGAGACATCAGACACAGTCAGGTAGATAATTGACAACTAAGAATGGTAGAAGAGGTAGCCAGGTAGTGCAGAATCTCTTGTGGCTATCCCATCTCTAATTGGAGTAGGAGGATTGAGCAGATTAATGCATGGTAGAGGAGCTGGTGCAAGGGGCAAGGATTCACATTTTTGGACCATTGGGATCTCTCTGGGGTAGAAATGAACTGTATAAAAGGGAAGGGTTCCACCTGAATTGGAATGGCTTCAATATCCTTGTGGGGACATTTGTTAGTGTTATTTGAGAGTCTTTAAACTAGTAAGGGGCGGGTGGGAACTAAAGTGATAGTGAGAAAAGAGAGAAGGCTGAGGCTGGTACAGTAGATAAGGAAGCAAGTCTAATAGTGAAGGCAGACAAGAACTTGGCAGAGAACAAGGTAAGGCTGATGAGCTAAACTGCATTTACTTCAATGCAAGAGGCCTGACAGGTAAGGCAGATGAACTTGGGACGCAGTTGCGAACAGGAACAGAGATATCATAGCTATTCAAGAAATGTGGGTCAGGGATGAACAGGACTGGCAGTTCTGGGGTATAGATGCTACAGGAAAAATAGAAAGGAAGTAAGAGAGGAGAGGTAGTGGCATTTTTTGGTGAGGGAGATCATCCAGTGAAGTTGTATAGGTGGAACTGAGAAATAAGAAAGAGATGATCACCTTGTGGGGATTGTATTATAGAGCCTCCTGTAGTCAGAGAGAAATTAAGAAGCAAATATCTATGAAGATATCAGATATCGGAGCGCAAAGCCAGTCGGGAAGGTAAGTGATTGTTATTTAAGCACTTACCTCAACGCCAACGGTCTTTTCGCATCAGAGAGCGACGGGGGCTGGGCGGAAGTGAAGGCAGAGCGCAAAGCCGGTCGGGAAGGTAAGTGATTGTTATTTGAGTGGGTGGGTTCTAGATCCCAGGACCTACAAAGTAGGGCCTCCCTCCCTCCCTCCCCCTCTAACCTAAATTAAAAGTCCACAGTCTTGCCGCAAAAGGAGGGTCCAAGGAAGTTCCTGTGGATTGAAGAGTGAGGCTTTAGCTCAGGAGTCTTTGACAAGGAGGTTGAGTGAAGTGATTACGCCACAGTTGAAGATGATGAAGACATGACTGCCAAGCTGGTTCAGTGTGGTCAACGACTCTGGTGTGTCTGGCTCATATAAGTGTGGAAAGTGTGTGCACGTTCAGATACTGACAGAGCATATTGCAGCACTGATGAAAGAACTCGAGGACCTTAGGCTCATCCGAGAGAACGAGATCTTTCTGGACAAGACCTTCAGCGAGGTTATTACACCAACCATACCAGAAGAGAGCAGACGATGAGGAAGGCAGAGAGAAGACAGGTGCAAGAGACCCCTGTCAGGAAGTACCTGTCAGGAACAAGTTGAATCTTTTGGAAACAGTAGAGACAGATGACACTGCCAGTCTGCAAGGCGGCCAGGTCTGTCAAACAGAAGTTGGCATGGAGGCAGAGCGGAAGAGTCGGACATCGCACAGAGTCGTGGTAATAGGGGACTCCATAGTGAGAGGGACTGACTGGGGTTTTTGTGGCAGCAGGCGGGACTTAAGGATGGTGTGTTGCCTTCCTGGTGCCAGGGTTAAAGACATCACAGACAGAGTGCAGAAAATCCTCAAGGACGAAGGTGAAGAGCCAGAGGTGGTGGTACATGTCGGCACAAATGATGTCGGGAAGAAGAGGAGGAACATACTACAGCGGGACTTCGGAGAACTAGGAAGAAGGCCGAAAAGCAGGACGTCAAGGGTGGTTATCTCCGGTTTGCTTCCAGTTCCTCGGGCTGGTGAGGCCAGAAACAGGGAGATAATGGACTTGAATGTGTGGCTGGGGAACTGGTGCCGGAAGCAAGGATTTAAATTCTTGGATCACTGGGATATGTTTAGTGATAAGCATAAATTCTACAAGAGAGACGGTTTGCACCTTAATAGGTTAGGGACCAGCATTCTGGCAGGCAGGTTTGCTACTGCAACACAGCTACGTTTAAACTTAGTAGCGGGGGGGGGAGGGGACAAACTGGATGTTTAAGAAGGGAATTGAAGGGAAAGTTAGAACAAGGGAAGTCAAGAAAGACAACTGTATCAATGAGGCAGAAAACTCAAAAAGGGATCACGCTGTAAGGTTGAGTGAAATAGGAGTTGATGGGAAGGGTGAGGGCAGTAACAAATTAAAAATACTATACATGAATGCACGAAGCATTAGAAATAAGCTGGATGAGCTTGAGGCTCTTTTGGAAATTGGCAGATACGATATTGTGGGGATAACCGAGACATGGCTTCAAGTGGACAGGGCCTGGGAAATGAATATTCAAGGCTACAGGTGCTATCGTAAGGACAGACTGACAGGCAGAGGGGGTGGGGTGGCCATGTTAGTAAGGGATGATATTCAGTCCCTTGCGCGGGGAGACCTAGAATCAGGGGATGTAGAGTCAGTGTGGATAGAGCTGAGAAATTCTAAGGGTAAAAAGACCCTCTTGGGAGTTATCTGCAGGCCCCCAAACAGTAGTCTGGATGTCGGATGTAAGTTGAATAAGGAGCTGAAATTGGCTTGTCGCAAAGATGTTACTACAGTTGTTATGGGGGATTTCAACATGCAGGTAGACTAGGAGAATCAGGATGGTATTGGACCTCAAGAAAGAGACTTTGTGGAGTGCCTCCGAGGTGGATTCTTACAGCAGCTGGTGCAGGAGCCGACCAGGGAGAAGGCAATTCTGGATCTGGTATTGTGCAACGAACCAGAATTGATCAGGGACCTCGAAGGGAAGGAGCCATTGGGAAGTAGTGACCATAATACAATAAGCTTCAATCTGCAATTTGAGAGGGAGAGGGTACAATCGGAAGTGACAATATTCCTGTTGAATAAAGGGAACTATGGAGCTATGAGGGAGGAGCTGGCCAAAGTTCAATGGTGCAATACCGGATAACAGTGGAGGAACAATGGCGGATATTTCTGTGTATAATGCAAAAGTTGCAGGATCAGTTTATTCCAAAAAGGAAGAAAGATCCTAGGAGGAGGCATGGGTGGCCATGGCTGACGAGGGAAGTTAAGAAACATATAAAGTTAAAAGAGAAAAAGTATAACATAGCAAAGATAAGTGGGAAAACAGAGGACTGGGAAGCTTTTAAAGAATAATAGAAGATTACTAAGAAGGAAATATGCAGAGAAAAAATGAGATACGAAGGTAAACTGGCCAATAATATAAAGGAGGATAGTAAAAGCTTTTTTAGGTATGTGAAAGGGAAAAAAATGGTTAAGACTAAAATTGGGCCCTTGAAGACAGAAACAGGGGAATATATTACAGGGAACTAAGAAATGGCAGAAGAATTGAATTGGTACTTCAGATCTGTGTTCACTGGGGAAGACACAAGCAATCTCCCTGAGGTAACAGTGGCTGAAGGACCTGAACTGAAGGGAATTTATATTTGCCAGGAATTGGTGTTGGAGAGACTGTTAGGTCTGAAGGTTGATAAGTCCCCGGGGCCTGATGGTCTACATCCCAGGGTACTGAAGGAGGTGGCTCGAGAAATCGTGGATGCGTTGGTGATTATTTTCCAGAGTTCGATAGATTCGGGATCAGTTCCTGTGGATTGGAAGGTGGCTAATGTTGCACCACTTTTTAAGAAAGGTGGGAGAGAGAAAACAGGAAATTATAGACTAGTTAGTCTGACCTCAGTGGTGGGAAAGATGCTGGAGTCTATTATAAAGGATGAAATTACGACACATCTGGATAGTAGTAACAGGATAGGTCCGAGTCAGCATGGATTTATGAAGGGAAAATCATGCTTGACTAATCTTCTGGAATTTGTTGAGGATGTAACTCTGAAGATGGACGAGGGAGATCCAGTAGATGTCGTGTACCTAGACTTACAGAAAACTTTTGATAAAGTCCCACATAGGAGGTTAGTGAGCAAAATTAGGGTGCATGGTATTGGGAGCAAACTACTAACTTGGATTGAAAGTTGGTTGGCTGATAGGAAACAAAGAATAGTGATAAACGGCTCCATTTCAGAATGGCAGGCAGTGACCAGTGGGGTACTGCAGGGATCAGTGCTGGGACCGCAGCTTTTTACAATATATGTTAATGATATAGAAGATGGTATTAGTAAGAACATTAGCAAATTTGCTGATGATACTAAGCTGGGTGGCAGGGTGAAATGTGAGGAGGATGTTAGGAGATTACAGGGTGACCTGGACAGATTAGGTGAGTGGTCAGATGCATGGCAGATGCAGTTAATGTGGATAAATGTATGGTTATCCACTTTGGTGGCAAGAACAGGAAGGCAGATTACTACCTAAATGGAATAAATTTAGGTAAAAGGGCAGTACGAAGAGATCTGAGTGTTCTTGTACATGAAGATAAGCATGCAGGTACAGCAGGTAGTGAAGAAGGCTAATAGCATGCTGGCCTTCATAACAAGAGGGATTGAATATAGAAGCAAAGAGGTTCTTCTGCAGCTGTACAGGGCCCTGGTGAGACCACACCTGGAGTACTGTGTGCAGTTCTGGTCTCCAAATTTGAGGAAAGACATTCTGGCTATTGAGGGAGTGCAGCGTAGGTTCACGAGGTCAATTCCTGGAATGGCGGGACTACCTTACGCTGAAAGACTGGAGCGACTGGGCTTGTATACCCTTGCATTTAGAAGACTGAGAGGGGATCTGATTGAGACATATAAGATTATTAAAGGATTGGACACTGTGGAGGCAGGAAACATATTTCAACTGATGGGTGAGTGCTGAACCAGAGGACACAGCTTAAAAATACAGGGTAGACCATTTAGGACAGAGATGAGGAGAAACTTCTTCACCCAGAGAGTGGTGGCTGTGTGGAATGGTCTGCCCCAGAGGGCAGTGGAGGCCCAGTCTCTGGATTCATTTAAGAAAGAGTTGGATAGAGCTCTCAAGGATTGTGGAATCAAGGGTTATGGAGATAAGGCAGGAACAGGATATTGATTAAGGATGATCAGCCATGATCATATTGAATGGTGGTGCAGGCTCGAAGGGCAGAATGGCCTACTCCTGCACCTATTGTCTATTGTCTGTCTGTAAGAAAAATAGGGTTGTAATGGTAGGGGATTTTAACTTTCCAAACATAGGCTGGGACTGTCATAGTGTTAAGGGCTTGGGTAGGAAGGAATTTGTTAAGTGTGTACATGAACAATTTTTATTCAATATGTGGATGCATCTCCTAGAGAAGGAGCAATATTTGACTTTCTATTGGGAAATAAGGCAGGGCAAGTGACTGAGTTGTCAGTGGAGGAGCACTTTGGGACAAGTAATCATTATTCTTTTAATTTTAAAATAGTTATGGAAAAGGATGAAACTGATCAAAAAATTTAAGTTTTAAGTGGGAGTAAGGCCAATTTTGATGTTATTCGGCAGGAACTTTCAAACGTTGACTGGGAGAGGCTATTCGCAGGTAAAAGGATGGTTGGGAAATTGGGGAGGCCTTCAAGAATGAGATAACAAGAGTTCAGAGACAGTATGTTCCTGTTAGTGTGAAGGACAAGGTTGGTAGGTATGGGGAAGCTGGATAACTGGTGAAATTGGTGAAAAAGTAGGCATATATCAGGTACAGATAGCTTGGATTGAGTGAATCCCCCAAAAGAGTATAAGGGCAGTAGGAATATACTTGAGGGAAATCAGGAGGGCAAAAAGGGGACATGAGAAAGCTTGGGCAAATAGAGTCAAGGAGAATCCAAAAAAGATTCTATAAATACATTAAGGGCAAAAGACTAACAAAGGAGAGAATAAGGTTCCCTTAAAGATCAACGTGACTGTCTATGTGTGGAACCACAGGAGGTGAGTGATACTAAATGAATATTTTCAGTATTTACTGTGTAGAAAGACTTGAAAATGAGAGAACTTGGAAGAACAAATATTGATGTCTTGAAAAGAGCTCATAGTACAGAACAGGAGGTGCTGGAGGTCTTAAAATGCATAAAGGCAAATAAATCCTCCCAACCTGATCAGGCATTTCCCAGAATTTGGTGGGAAATGTAGGGAAGAGATTGCTGGGACACTTGCTGAGATGTTTGTATCATTAATAGCCATGAGTGAGGTGCTGGAAGACTGGTGGGTGGCTAATGTGGTGACATTACTTAAGAAAGGTGGTAAGGTAAATTCAGAGAACTATAGACCAGTGAGCCTAATATCAGTAATGAGTAAGTTGTTGGAGGGGATTTCTGTATTTAGAGAGGCACGCACTGATTAGTGATCATCAGCATGGCTTTGTGCTTGGGAAATCATGTCTCACTAACTTGATTGTGTTTTTTGAAAAGGTGACAAAGAGGATTGATGCAGAGCGGTAAACATTGTCTATATGGAATTCAGCAAATTGTTCAACAAGGTTTTGCATGGTAAACTGATTAATAAGGTTAGATCACATGGGATCCAGGGAGACCTAAACAATTGGATACAAAATTGACTTGAAGATAGGAGACAGAGGGTAGTGGTGGAAGATTGTCTTTTTGGACTGGAGACCTGTCACCAGTGGTGTGCCACAAGGATCATTGCTTGATCCATTGTTGTTCATCATTTATATAAATGATTTGGACGTGACTATAGGAGGCATGTTAATAAGTTTGCAGATGACACCAAAATAAGTGGTGTGGTGCACAGTGAAGAAGATCATCTCAGAGTACAATGGGACCTTGATCAGATGGGCCAATTGACTGAGGAGTGGCAGATAGAGTAATTTAGATAAATGAGAGGTGTTGCGTTTTGGTAAGGCAAACCAGGGCAGGGCTTATACAGCTAATGTTACAGCCCTGGGAGTGTTAGTGCAGGTGTATAGTTCCTTGAAATTGGAGTCATAGGGTGACAAAATGGTGAAGAAGGGATTGGCACACCAGCCTTCATTGGTCATAACCTTGAGTAAGGAATGGTCTCTAGCCTGAAACATTGACTCCCTTGCACCTTGGATGCTGCCTGACCTGCTGTGCTTTTCCAGCCCCACACTTTTTGACTCTGATCTCCAACATCTGCAGTCCTCACTTTCACCTGTCTACTTGTGATGCAAATTTTGCATCCAAGCTAATTTTGTATCCAATTGACAACCTCACCCTGAATGCCGTGCGATCTAATTTTACAAATTAACCTACCATGCGCAACCTTGTTAAATGCTAAACTAAAGTCCAGGTAAACAACACGGCGACACGGTGGCACAGTGGTTAGCACTGCTGCCTCACAGCGCCAGAGACCCAGGTTCAATTCCCGCCTCAGGCGACTGACTGTGTGGAGTTTGCACGTTCTCCCCGTGTCTGCGTGGGTTTTCTCCGGGTGCTCTGGTTTCCTCCCACAGTCCAAAGATGTGCAGGTCAGGTGAATTGGCCAAACTAAATTGCCCGTAGTGTTAGGTAAGGGGTAAACGTAAGGGTATGGGTAGGTTGCGCTTCGGCGGGTTGGTGTGGACTTGTTGGGCCGAAGGGCCTGCTTCCACAATGTAAGTAATCTAATCTAATCTAAACACCTACCACTCTGCCCTCATCCTTTCAGTAATTTCCTCAGAAAAACTCAAAATCAAATTCTCTCATAAAACCATGCTATTCTGAATCAATCCTTGCCTCTCCAAATGCATGTCAATCCTATCTTTCAGAATCACCTCCAACAACTTACCAACCACCAAAGTCAGACTCACAGGTCTAAAGTTTCCAGGCCTCTCCTTACAGCCTTCCTTAAACAGTGGCACAATGTTAACCACCTTCCAGCCACCTGGGTTTATAGATTATACAAATATTTCTGCAAGGAGCCTTGCAATTTCCTTCCTAACGTTCCACAACATCCTTGGATACACTTGATCATGTCCTGGAGATTTATCCATCTTTATGCTTTCTAAGATCTTCCACACTTCCTCTTCTGTAAAGTGAACTATTTTCAAAACATCAAAATTTATTTCCCTGAGTTCTCTAGCCTCTATTCTCTCCCGTGCTCTCTTGCTCTCAATGTATTTGTAGAATCTTTTTGGATTATCTTTAACCTTAATTGCCAAGACTATTTCATATCCTGATTTCCTTCTTAAGAATACCCCTACACTCTTTATACTCTTGAAGACATTTAGTTGATCCCAGATGTCTATATCTAATATATGATTTTTAAAAAGTTTGTTTAGAACCTCAATATCTTTATTCATCCATTGTTCCCTAATCTTACCAATCTTGTCTTTCACCCTAACAGGACCATAATGCCTCTGAACTCTCATTATCACACATTTGAAGGCCTCCCACAGGTCAGTCGTCAAGTAATATTTTGCCCTGTCTTCACTCCCCTTCCAAGAGTTGGTGCCATGGCACTCAAAGCTCCTTTTTAAGAAAATGCTATTACTATGATGTATTCTAATTTGTAACAAAGCCATCATCTGAACGTAAGAACTGTTGAGAGAAATGGTATTATTATATTCTTGGAGGACGTTTTGACTTTCCTCCTGTCCTGTAGCAGTCTGCATTCTCTCCCGGTTCCTACAGCTCTCTGTAGCAAACTTCTAAGCTTAGAATCATGGCTTCTCACAGGACGATGATTTGGTGTGTGATATTGGCTATTGGTCCACACTGGAGATTGTTGAGTTCAACAAATAGTTTGGCTTGTTCATTGTCAGAGTTCCCCAGGTATCCGTTAATAGAAAGGTGTTTGAATTCTCTCTGTGCAAAATGTGTTTTGGAGGTCAATCTCTATTCCAACTAAATATGTAGTCATCTCCAGATATATCTGATGGTCTCAATGTGAAGAATACATACAGTGCAAGCTATACAGATGATGAATTTTAATATACAAGTAATTACCCCTGGATGTCTTTATCAGGGTGTGACAGACAGATGAAACACAGTGGCTATTTGAACACAATTACAGGTCTTTTGCCATGTTATGTAGATTTCCTTTGTGAATTCCTATTAAACGTGACTACTTTCAGGTCAAGTTACTTTGGCAGTCAGTTTAAAGTATCTCGGGTCATTTTAACTGTTTTATCTCAGGTACAAGACACTATGCCAAGGAGATTTAAAGACTGATAGTCCACATTTCACATCATCATAACAACTAGCAGTTGAATAAAGATAATTTAAACTCAGTGCTGAAGGTAGAAGGAGCACCAATTCTACTGGATAGAGGCTGCAGTTCCTCCATCAAATGCCCAAGAAACTCCACACAAAAATTGCCTCAATATTTACATTTAGGGCAGAATGTTTATATATGAATTTTTTTATTCACATGGCTGAGGATGCAATTATAGGTCAATGTCAATATTAACAATCTCATCAATAGTTTCAGCGGTGAATAGATGTGGTGTCACCAGAATGGCTCTGTCAGGACAGCAGCTTTGTACGTGCATAATGGATTGACTTGGATGGCCACAGCCACAGTTTGAGCTATCTTCATGTTCCACTTATGGAGCAAATGGTCACAGCTTCCCGCCTGTCCTCAAGCAATTGAAGATTGTCCTGCTTTTCTACAGCAAGTTGAATCTGAGATGCCACTGCTTAAGTTACCAGGTTAATTCTTAGACATTCAAAACAAGTTGTACGCACATTGGCTATTGTATTACTGTCCGAAATTTGTTATTTGAAGTTGCAGTTAGCCAATGTTTGAAGCCAATCAGGATGTGCAACATTAAGAGTTGGGGCAGTTATTACTTTGTAGGTTGTGGACTGTATTCTATAGGGATTAAGGCATTTTAGAAGATTACATGGGCTTTCTCTTTAAGGTCTGTGTTAATGGTAGTGCTTAGTTAGCTATCAGCCTGCAGTGTTCTTTAAGGAAGACGTTTTCCCTGTGGACTTCATGAAAGGTTCCATTCAAACTGTGCTGGTCTCAACTACAGAAGTGAAATGAATAATTGAGATCTTACACTTAGCTAAATCTTAAGTGGAACATATTTAAAATTATAATTCTGTTCATCTCAAGACTTTTGTTTGCATTTTAAGTTGGAATTATGTTTTGATTCTGGACTAGACTGCCATTTTAAGTTACAATCTGGCTTGGGACCAATTTTTTTTTAAAGTTGATGAAATATGAGATCCCAGGTACACAAAATTATAAGGTTTTGAACAAAGAACAATTAACTTTAAGTAACAAAGTTCGAACAGTAATACAATAGAAAAAGTGCATACATCTTGTTTCAAACATCTAAGAATTAATTTGCGGTAAATATGGGTAACAGACAAACTATGATTGAACATCCCACAAAGCATTTCAAATAAAAATTGCAGTCATGATAGATTCCACGGATTACTCAGCAACCTTTGCAAGTGTTAGTACTGCTGTGGGTGACCTCATCTCACTGAACTTTACAAGGGATTCTAATTTCTTCTCTCTGCAAGTTTTAACTTCAGAACTCTTTTTTTATACCCCCTCACTCCTTGGATCTCCTCTGAGCCCTAATGGCTCAGAGCCGAGTATAAAAGCCCCTTTTCTGGATGGAGTCTCTTTTTCCTGTTCCAAAGTACCTAACTGATCGGCTGCCTGAAGGTAACAATCTGACTGGCTCCCTCTGACTGAATAAACTGACTGTTTTGTAACCCTTGAACTGATCTGAGTACTTGATTGAAAATCTCACAACAAGCACCATCCTTGATCTTTGGCTGCACCGAATGTAACTGGTATTTTGGAACAGTCAAATGGAGCAGATCCTTGGACCTGTCTGTTCCCTGAATGTTACCACTTTCATAGATTGCTGGTTTACGGAGTAGAAATTACATTCAAAAAAATGTTTTTTATTACAACTACTATTGAAGGCAATATTTTAATTGTAGAAATATTGTTATGATTTTGGTTACTTTGTTCTGACAAGGATGCAAAGGTATACTTGCTGGTTTTAATTGTGTTGTTGCTTTAAAATAACTTCTAGCATGTTATACTTATGATTTCTGATATGATAAAAAAATTCCCAGCTGTGATACACCAAGAACCAGAAAAAGAACCATTACCTGCAGAATGTGATTGATGACGTTTGGACTGTACTAATAAAGAAACTGTTATATATAGCACCAAGGTGCAGAAAGTCAATGAGTAGCTTGCATCGTGTAGCATTCTGATACTTTGGAGATTATTGTTTTGCCCAAATCATTTCCTTTTAAGGCTCGTTCATGTGCATTTGAATGAATGATCTAAACGCATCAACTGGAAGGTGGGAATGTAGAATTTACAAAGATTAGTTTTCCTAACACTTCTAATATCAAGTTCAGCAGATGCTCATAAATTCATAAGATGTAGGAGCAGAATTAGGCCATTTGGCCCATTGAGTCTGCTCTGCCATTCAATCATGGCTGATATGTTCCTCACCCCCATTTTTCTGCCCTCTCTCCATATCCCTTCAACCCATTACCAATTAAAAATCTGTCTAACTCCTCTTTAAATTTACTCACTGTCCCAGCATCCACCCACGACACTTTGGGGTAGAAAATTCCACAGATTCATAACCCTTTGCGAGAAATAGTTTCTCCTCAAGTCTGTTTTAAATTTGCTCCCCCTTATCCTAAGACTATGACCTCTCATTCAAGAATGCCCCACAAGAGGAAACATCCATTCCACGTCTATTTTATCCACACCTCTTATCATCTTGAAGACCTCAATTTGATCTCCCCTCGTTCTTCTAAATTCAAGAGAGCATAGGCCTAAACTGTTCAATCTCTCTTCATACGACAAATCCCTCATCTCTGGGATCAATCTAGTGAACCTTCTCTGTACTGCCTCCAATGACACTCCATCTTTCTTCAAATAAGAGGACCAAAACTGTGCACAATATTCCAGGTACAGTCTCATCAATGCCTTACCTTTATATTCTATTCCTTGAGATACACAAACCAACATTCCATTCACTTTCTTTGTTAGCTGCCGTACCTGCATGCTAGTTTTCTGTGACTCATGAACTCATGTATACATCTGGAGAGAGGATTGATACCAAGTCAACATGGATTTCTGCAGATTTCCTTGGACAGAATTAGGGGTGGCACAGTGGCTCAGTGGTTAGCACTGCTGCCTCACAGCGTCAGGGACCCAGGTTTGATTCCAGCCTCAGGTGACTGTCTGTGTGGAGTTTGCACACCCTCCCCTGTGTCTGCATGGGTTTCCTCCAGGTGCTCTGGTTTCCTCCCACAGTCCAAACAAATTGCCCATAGTGTTAGGTGCATTAGTCAGAGGAAAATGGGTCTGGGTGGGTTACTCTTCGGAGGGTCAGTGTGGACTTGTTGGGCCAAATGGCCGGTTTCCACACTGTAGGGAATCTAATCTAATTTAATCTAAAATTTAGATTAGATTCACTACAGTGTGGAAACAGGCCCTTCGGTCCAACCAGTCCAAACCGGCCCTCCGAAGAGTAACCCACCCAGACCCATTTCTGACTAATGCACCTATCAACTATGGGCAATTTAGCCTGGCCAATTCACCTAACTTGCAAATCTTTGGACTGTGGGAGGAAACCAGAGCACCCGGAGGAAACCCACGCAGACACGAGGAGAATGTGCAAACTCCACACAGTCAGTCGCCAGAGGCTGGAATCTGGGACCCTGGTGCTGTGAGGCAGCAGTGCTAACCACTGAGCCAATGTGCCGCCCCAAGTTAAGACTTGCTTCTCCGTTTGGAGAGGGCAATTAACTCAAATGGCAGAGTGCTTAATTTGTACATGAGAGATAGCAGGATCCATGCTTCTATTCTCCTCAGGAAAGGTGATGGCCTAGTGATATTATTGCTAGATTATTATTCAAGAACCTCAACTAATACTCTGGGTTCAAATCCCACCATAGCAGATCATGGAATTTAAAAAATACAAAAATCAACCCACAGACTCCCATGAATGTATTTGCCTGAACCTTTCACTGGATTCGATAAGCAGTCCCTTGACCAGACTGACCAGACCCCAGATCGCTGTACTTGCTACTCCCTGACTGACAGGAAATGACTCTGCTGACTGCTTGTGATGCTCCTAAAGGACTGATCATTATCACTCCCCGGATTGTCGTTGAACATATCCCCAGATCGTGACCAGCATGAGCAGTTCAACTGACTGCAGCCATGCCCTGGGCCTGTAGGCAGATTGCACCCATGTCTGATAGTACAGTAACACCCTGATGGACAGTGGGCTCCCTCAAATGGACTGAAAACCAGCTCACACCGACTTTCCAACATGGTGATTTGGTTGAATAAATGTACAGTGTGTAGGCAGCTGGCACCTGTTGTAAGTTTTAGATTTACAACTTGGTGTGTAGCACAGTGAGATGCTCTTCTCCTCCTTGGACAGATCCCTGCAGACAGTGCAGCTTGTCTGAGTGTCTGCATAAAAAATGTGCATCAGTTCTGATAGCCTTTAGGCTCTGACTGAAGGGATAACATACTAACAGGCCTAGCACAATGAGACATGGGTGCTGTGAGCTTGCAAGTAGACACTAAGAGAACACGTGAGCAGTTCTGAGACACAGTTTGGACCAACCCGTGAGCTGAGAACCTGTCCTTGTCAATGACAGTTGTTGATGTGCTCCACAATGCATCAGCACTTCTGTAGCATCCTACATATGGATGGGGGACGTACCAGGAGGATCCTGAGAAACAGGCAATTCTCAGATGTCAACTTCCACAGATGAGCGGCATCCATGGATAGTACTCTGATATGCTGTTTTGTGTTGAACAATATGGAAGCGCTTCATAGTCAGTGACAAGCTACAGTCACTAGATATCTACTCTGATTTCGATGGTGTGAGTTCTGAGCATCTAGTTTGCAGGAGGTGGGATAGGAAGCTGCATATTAATGAGGTGAGATCTGAAATCAATAAAGTTGATAGCAAACAATTCGTTGTTGACCTGCCATAATTTGGCTGCGTTGTCTGGCAGTTGCATAAAAGATCCAGCAAGTTGTTCCCAACGGCGAGTCAGGTCTCAGCAGACTTCTCATGTGATTCTGCTACAAATCTCATCCTAGCCCATGTTATTCAGGCCTCAACAGTTAGTCCCCCAATGTGTCAATTACAGTCAGTCGCACAATGTGCCCGTTCCAGTCACTTTGTCAGTTTGCATACTTACAGTCTGTACCATGATGTGCATTATGCTATGCTGGGATGAAAATAATTTTGTGAAGGAAGCTGGAAGAAATTGAAGTATTTGGATAATTTCTGTGTTGAGCAAAGGTTACTGTGTGACTTCTTGAAACTGAAAAGTCAAAAGTTAAAGTGTGTTGTGATTCACCTGCTGTTTACAAAAAAATCAAACTGCTTTGTGGAGAGGAGGCTTGAGACAGATGAGAGCGGAGTTTAAGGGTTTTATTTCTTGGTCAAACTGGATTAGAACAGCTCTACTGCTGAAGGTGCCTGTGGACTGGAGTTGTCAGTTTTCCAGTTCACCTGTATGGGTCAGTTGAAGAACTGGAAAGAGTCTGCCTGTCTGGAGAGGTAGGCAGAAAACCCTAAAATGGAACCAGTTAAAAAAGGTCTCTTTCTCTCAACTGAACTAATATGAAGTCTCGATAAAGTTGAATATCAGGATTTGTAATGGGTTCTTAACTGATCTCAAGCCTGATTCAAAGATCTCGTTGATTCCATGGCAATCAGCATTGTGAACACACCAACATGGGGCCCACAGTGACTCAGTAGTTAATACTGCTTACTCACGGTGCCCGGGACTGGGTTTGAGTCCAGTCACGGATGATTGTCTGTGTAGAGTTTGCACGTTCTCCCCACCTCTGCGGGGTTTGCAACAAGGGCTCTGGTTTCCTCCCACAGTCCAAAGATGTGCAGGTTAGGTCGATTCGTCATGCTAAACTGCTCCATAGTGTCCAGGGTTGTGCAGGCTAGGTGGGTTAGCCATGGGAAATGTTAAGTTATGGGGAAAGGGTGGGGGTCTGGGTGGGATGCACTTCAAAACGTTGGTGCAGACTTGATGAGCTGATTGGCCTCTCTCTGCACTGCAGGGATTCTATGACATGGCAGCCATTGAACTATGAGAATTCTTCCCATTTTATTCTTTGAGTTTGAAATATTGGCTCATTGTGGTGTTTTCCTTTGTTTAAGCAAATATCATCTCTACAGAGCTATGTTATATTGTCTGTCATGTCAATGTGTGTATTTAGGATTAAGGGGACATAGTTTAATTCAATGAAGTAGCTCAGTTGTTAACCAGTTTTACCACAAATTGGAAGAATAAATTTGCTTCTATTTAATGAGTTATGTTTGAGATGATTGAAGAAACTTGCTGGTTAATAGTACAGATGCACAATCCAGTATCCGAAATGCTCGGGACAAGTTGGTTTTCGGAATTCAGAATTTTTCGAATTTTAGAATAAGTGACAGTTTGATGGTGAAATTTTTAAAAACGTTACCAGAGGAGTAGACACTGAGTAAAATGGGCCTTGAGAGAGAATTGAGGCCTGCCAGTGCTGAGCCACGACCCCCCACACGTCGCATCTGAGTGACATGCATCAAATGGGTATCGACCTGGGTTAACTGTTCGCACACCAAACAACCTTGTTAATGAGAAAAACACTTCACAAAAAAACCTTCAGACTTTGGAGCTTTTCGGATGTGGGGATTTTGGATAAAGGATTGTCTACCTGTACCAAACTAGTACAATTGACCATTTTGATGATTACATCAACACATTTACATAGCAATAGAATCAGGAGGAGTATCTCAACTGCAAGAGAGAGGCTAAGGCTAAAAGGAAGCATGAGGAAAGGATGGCGGTGTGCGCTAAAACATGTATTAAAATGTTCTTCAAACATATTTATAGGCAAATGTTAGTGATGGATAGAGTGGGGCCGATTAGGAAGAAATAGAGTAAGCTGTTCACTCAAGCAAAGGATGTTGCAGGAGTACGAAGTGAATATTTTGCTTCTGTCTTTACCAACTTGGAAGATGGTGACAATGGCCTATTTGAAAGGGTGGGTGTTGAGCAACTGAGCAATACAAAAGGCTGACATCATTGCAGAGAGGTACTGGAGCAAATCGTGGAGCCGTTGACAGAACTTTTCCAGGCCTCTCTGACATAGGATTAGTCAGAGGAGACTGGAGGTTTGTAAATGTGACACTGTTGTTTAAGAAAGTGGTAAAGGTTAACCCCGGAATCTGTAGGTCTATCAGTATGATCTCAATAGTGGAAGGATTGATGGAGGATAAGATAAATATACACTTAGAGAAAAATAAATTAATACTAGACTGTCAACGTGTCTGACAAATGTAATTGAGTTCTTTAATGAGGTGATGCAGGCAGTGGATGAGGGTAGTGTTGAGGATGTTATATTTCACAAATCATGTAATACTGTGCCACATACCAAGTTGATTGGCAAATTAGTGTAGTGCTGGAAAAACACAGCAGGTCAGGCAGCATCCAAAGAACAGGAGAATCAATGTTTCGGGCAAAAGCCCTTCATCAGAAAGGGTTTATGGACAAAACATCGATTCTCCTGCTCCTTGGAAGCTGCCTGACCTGCTGTGCTTTTCTAACACCACACTCTCAACTCTGACCTCCAGCATCTGCAGTCCTCACTTTCCCCTGATTGGCAAATTAGAAATGTTTGGAATTGATGGGTTCTTGGCAGCATGGATTAGAAGCTGACTAAAAGATAGGAAACAGAGGGTAGGTAGAGATGTCATTTTTCAGATTGGAGAAGAGTTGAAAGTGGTGTTCCTCAGGTATTGGGGTTGGGACCCTTGCTGATTCTGATCTTTATTAATAATTTGGAGATGGACATTGAGGGCAAAATCTCTAAAGTTGCACATGATACAAAGTTAGGGAGACTAATGGACTGTGAGGGTGACACTGAGTGACTTCAGAGAGACAGTGATAAGTTGTTAAATAGGCAGACATCTGGCAGATGAGTTTCAGAAGAAACACTGAGAGACAATACAGACTCAATAACACAACTTTGAAGGATTACATGAGCAGAGGGACCTTGGGTTCATGTGCATGATTCTCTGAAGGTGGCCAGGTAAGTTGAAATAGTTGTTAAGAAGGTCTATCGTATCCTTGGGTTTATAAATAGCGGCATAGAGTATAAAAACAAGGAAGTGATGCTGCACCTCTATAAATCATTGATCATACCATATTTGGATTATTGTGATCAGTCCTAAGCACCTTATTTAAGGAAGGATGTTAAAACTCTGGAAACAGTTCGAAGGAGACTCACTGGAATAATACCATGAATGAGGGAATTTAGATACAAGGAAAGAGAGAAATTGAGCTTATTTCTTTAGAATAGAGAAGATTAAAAAGTGACCTTTTTGAGATGTTCAAAATTATGAAGAATTTTGATAGGATAAAGAAGGATATCCTATTTCTACTGACTGGTATGTCAATAACTAGGAATCACAATTCCAAAACTGCCAGCAAGAGAACTAGGAATGATATGAGGGAGAAAGTTCTTTACTCAGAGAGTTGTTAGGATGTGGAATGTGCTGCCTGGGAGAGTTGTGGGGAGCCAGATTCTATATGAGGTTTCAAAATACAGCTGGAAATATATTTGAAAGTGTTGAACTTAGAGAGTTACAGAGATAAGGCCGGAAAATGAGACCAACTGAGTAGCTCTTTCAGGAGCAAGTTCAGACACGATGGGTCAAATGGCTTCCTTCTGTCAGACCTACAAATGAACATGTTACATCCAGTTACACTCAGTTCTAACGGAATTATATTTTTTGGAATATCCATGGTAAAATGGGTTGGCAAAAGTATGACAGAAAACTAATCATTAAAATTTGAGGACATTGAATACAAGCTAAACTAGTGTGATATTGTGATCAAGAAATGGTGTAGAGTCAATTGGCATAGAATCTGTGCAGGAACTGCAATGGGAAATGACCCTGATGGGAGTTGTATATAGACCTCTGAGCATTCGCCAGGATGTGGGGGGGGGGGGGGACAAAACATCAGGAGATAGACAAGGCATGTAAAAAAGGCACTATTAGAATAATTATGGGGGACTTCAATATGGGAAAATCAGGTTAGTAGCAGATGTCAAGAACAGAATTTGTGGATTGTCTACGAGATTTCCTTTGGATTTAGCTTGTGATACAGCCCACTAGGGAACTGTCAAGTTCTGGATTTGGTGATGTGTAATGAGGCAGACTTGATTAGGGAGCTTAAGGTGACATAATACAAGACCATAAGACATAAGAGTGGAAGCAAGGTCATTTGGCCCATCGAGTTCACTCCGTCATTTAATCATGGCTAATGGGCGTTTCAATTCCACTTACCCGCACTCGCCCCACCCCCCTCCGGAGTCCTTAAATTCCTTGCCAGATTAAGAATTTATCTGTCTTGAAGACACCCAATGACCCGGCCTCCACTGCACTCCGTGGCAATGAATTCCACAGGCCACCACTCCCTAGCTGAAGAATATGATAGAATTCTTCCTGCAGTTTGAGAAGGAGATGCTGGACCAGATGTAAAAGTATTATAATTGAGTAAAGGTAACTACAAAGACATGAAGGAAGAGCTGGCCAGAGTTGATTGTAAGGGGAGCCTAGCAGGGAAGATGGTAGAACAGCAATGGCAAGAGTTTCTGGTGTAATGTAGGAGACACAGCAGACATTCATCCCAAGAAAGAACAAACATACTATGGGGAGGATAAAGCAGCCCTGGCTGACAAGGGAAGACAGGGACATCAGAAAAGCAAAAGAAAAAGCATACACTGTGGTGAAGATTAGTGGGAAGCCAGAGGATTGGGAAGCCTTTACAAACCAGCAGAGGGCACCTAAAAAGCAGTGTGGGGTGACGGTAAATATGAGAATAAGTTAGCTAGTGACATAAAAGAAGATTACAAGAGCTTTTTTAGGTAAGAGAGAGGCAACAACGGACTTTGGAAGATGAGGCTGGGGAAATAGTAATGGGGAAGAAGAAAGAAATAGTGGAGGAACTCAATTGATACTTTATGTCAGGTTTTATGATGTGGGACACCAGGAACATACCAGAACTTTAAAAGAGTTGGTAGTGGTGAATGTAGCTGTCATCACTAAGGAGAAGGTGAAGGGCTTGTGCTCAAAACGTCAACTCTCCTGCTCCTCGGATGCTGCCTGACCTGCTGTGCTTTTCCAGTATCACACTTTTTGACTCTGATCCCCAGTATCTGCAATCCTCATTTTCTCCGACTAAAGAGGTGCTTGGGAAGCTGTAAGTTCTGAAAGTGGATAAATCATCCAGACCAGATGGAGTACCCTGGAGCTCAGAAGGAGCTAGCTGAGGAGATTTCGGAGGCATTTATGGTGGTTTTTCAGGAATCACTGGAGTCAGGAAGGGTCCCAAATGTTAACAGTTCATTTTCAGGAATAAAGTTAAAAACCACACAACACCAGGTTATAGTCCAACAGGTTTATTTGGAAGCACTAGCTTTCGGAGCACTGCTCCTTCATCAGGTGGTTGTTGAGTATAAGATTGTAAGACACAGAATTTATAGCAAAAGATTACAGTGTGATGTAACTGAAATTATATATTGAAAAAGACCTGGATTGTTTGTTGAGTCTCTCATCTTTTAGAATGGCCATTTTGGTTTCAGTTCTTTCATCTGTAAATCCTAGAACTTTTTTTAAAGTTACATTCTCAAGTAAACTTTCACAATAGGTATCATGTCAGCTCAGATAATGCACTGAAAGTGTACGGTACCCTGTGTGAGGCTGTCTGTGCGCCAATGTTCAAACTGATTCTATTTCTAAAAAAGGGATTTACAGAATCTTACATGGATTCATGCAGTTTTCCGAGCAAAAAAAAAAGGAATTCTGCAAGTACAAATTCACCCCACAAACTTATATGTGTGTGTGTGTACATATGGGTGTGTGTGTGTGTAGGGGTGGTGGGCGGTATGAGTGTCTGAGAGGGAATATATGCATGAGTGTGAGTGTAAAGGGGTATAAGTCTGAAAGAAGGTGCATGTGTGGGTGTGTATGTGTGAGCGTAAGAGAGAGAGCTTGTTTATGAGAGAGGATCTGCGTGAATGTATGTGTATGTGTCTGTGTGAGTGCGTAGTGCAGTGGGGTCACCTTAGTGTGACATGAACCCAAGGTCCCAGTTGAGGCCATCCCCATGGGTAGTGAACCACTCACACAGACCCTCTCTCATACACGAGTTCTCAGCCATGATCAAATGGCAGAGCAGACTCAATGGGCCAAATGGCCTAATTCTGCACCTGTATCTTATGGTCTTATAATAAAAAGGCTCCTTTTTTTCTCTCTCTCTCTCTCAGCTGCACATGTCCTGTGTCCTATAAATTGTATGGTTTTGAACCAGTTTTGAGTTAATGAGAACTGGCAGCACATATCTATCTCCAATGTGTCACAAATTGGGAGTCTTTTCTATCAATTGGCAGACAGTTCCATTGGGCTGTCACTTGTTGATGTGGTTGCAGTACAAATAATAAATATAGTGAACACCAGTCTTTTCATCCATTGCATGTCAATGATTCATATGAATTTATATCAGTTTAAAGAAAGTATTCTGGTCTTAATTATACTTTAAGCTGTGGCAACAAATTAGCAAAGTAGTTTTACAATTTTTACATGTTTAGAAGGACAATTTCTGAGCTTGGATGATTGAGAGGGGGGGGCCTCAATGGTTTGGAGGTTAGAAGAGAGAAATAGCAGATGTTTTCCTTACAATTTTTGATTAATTACTTTTATCAGAATAACAATAACCAGATGGTGGATCAGAGGCACTGAGTGGAAATGATGCACGCAATACTGAAAGTTGCAGACCAGGAGTATTGTTAAGAGGCATGTACAGTAACTGAGTCATCAAATAGTGGCCCTGTGGGAGTCAGGTAGCAGTGGGAAGATGGTGCTATTTATCTTTGTGGGGTGCAGAATATCATGAAAGTTCTTCCTGCACTGCTGGACAGCCTGCTTCATCCAGTGTACAGCACTGACCTGGGCTGCAATCAGCATCCAGGCTGGCTGGGACTCAAGGCACGGCCTCCTGTAATGGTCTGCAGGAAAAATGACTGCCCTTCTCTCTAACCAGCACCTCCATACCCCTGTCCATACCCACCTCCATACTCTGCCCTCGATGATAATGGTTAAACACCACAGCGTGATAGGCAGCTCCTGGCTTGCTGACTTTGTAGTGGTGTGCAGTGCGGCTTTCAATATGGTTCCAGCAATGTGTATACCAGAAGGTCTGGGGAGTGGTGAGGACTACCATCTCTCCTGCCACATAATTCCCTGAGAAAGATTGAGTAAGTCATGTGAGCATCTAGTGGGCCAAATACCGTGACATCACTTGTCAATATACTGAACTGAAAAGTTAAAAATTCCATCCACAATATTCTGGTTGAGGTCTAAGCAGGGTCTTGTATGAAAACATTCTTGTTATGAGTCTGAGTTATTCTGCAGTACATCACTTTTTGTTAAACTCTAGAAACCTCACAGTCACCCCACAAGCTCAGAAAATCGACTTCTAAATAATTGTACTATAATATACATCCACTGAACTAAAATTGATGCAAGCTAGTAAAAGGCAAATTTTATGCTTCTGTACTTAAATCTACACCAGTGCTTCCCAACCTTTTCAGTAGCAAGACACAATTCAATGAGACACACAATTCCAAAGCACACTGCTGTTTCGGATGAACTGATTGCTCATAAATGTCACAATTACTTGCATTTACTCTGGTTATGGCCTTACCAGAGAGTGTTGCAACATAGTGCACACAATAAAGGAAAGAAGGAGCAAAAGTATGAATGTTTTAAATCCAGCAACAAAATAATACTGTCTTCAAACTGCAAACACAAACACATTTTCCAAATCTGATCAACTCAACAATTTCCAACCATTCATGAACAATGGATCAGAGCCAAATGTGGTATTGTGTAAATGGCAAATTACTGCATTCATGGGAAACCGATGGCTCCTGGTGTGCACAGATCCTTTGGACTGGGGAGGAATTGATAAGAGGGTCATCCACAAATTGTGCTCCACTGATAATCACTCTCCCCTCTTGTATTTTGTGTGTGGCCATGTTGAAAATTCTAGCTTTCAAAGGTATGTTTCAGCACACAGAAGAGAACAGCATTAGCATGGTCAGAGATCATTGAATGCTCATGTATGTCAGTCAATCAGAATACTTACTAAATCACCTCTCCAAACTTCAGCTTTACTGTGCAGCCCATCTGTAGCTCTGCATATCGCTCTTTTGCCTTTGTAGTGAAACAGAAGTCATCAAGATAAATGGACAATGTCTCCAGTCATAGTCTTCCACATTTTTTGAGGGGAAGTAGAACTTGAACTTCTCTTGCAGTGCTTTGAGTTGTTTGACTATGAGACTGTGATCCTGACACTGAAATTACTTGTGGAAACATCTCAGGTGAACTCTCTGCTACTGCCTACTACCAAAGGGCCAGTTTTGACCTGAAACCTTGAAGTTCATCTTTAATGGTCAAGATCATCTTGTTCTTCCTCTGTATTTTAGTATTCAGCTCATTCAGATCATTGTAAATGTCTGTGAGATATGCCAGCTTAGCCCACCAGTAATCATCAGAGAGTAACTTTCTATAACACAGCTCATATATTGTTGAAAACCCTTGTCAATTCCCTCTGAGCTCATGACCATGGGAGAGAATCTCCCCCTGCGATAACCAATGTAATTACACTACATGGCTGGATTTGAGGAACTGCTCTTTTGACAAATTGCTGATAGCTGTTCATTAAAAATGCGTTCTTTTGTTTTCCTTTTATTTACAGAATGCTCCAATTAATTAGTCCTCAGTTTTGACGGATCAATTAAATGCTTAACAACATCTTTGAGGGTATTATCTATAACAGAGGCTGATGAATGAAAGATTTGAACAGAATTATTGCTTGTATGGTAATTATATGTTTGTACATATGAATAAACTGAAGAATCAGGGTAAAGCAGGTCACAGCATTTGACAAAATGTAGAATCTTCAGGCAAGCACTATTGTGCCTGAATTCGGCCATCATGGAATGCACTGCTGTGATAATGGCATGGTGTATTTAGAATATAGGAGAAAGGGAGGACTGCAGATGCTGGAGATCAGGGTTGAAAGGTGTGGTGCTAGAAAAGCACAGCCAGCGAGGCAGAATCCGAGGAGCAGGAGAGTCGATGTTTCTCCTGCTCTTCAGATGCTGCTTGACCTGCTGTGCTTTACCAGTATCACATGTTTTGACCCACATTTAGAATATAAGTAATCAATAGTTTTATTCATAATGCACTCAGGTTAAAAGAAAATTTAGGTTTGCTTATAGTTCCAGCTTCTGATTCATTTGTTCCCCAATTGTTATTCATCAATTTACATGACCTCAAAATCTTCATTGTTTGGCTTTTTAAAAAATGGCCTTTTGACTAATTATTTTTTTCACTCTTAACAATACTTTTGAGCTTTGATGCTCTCAGATGTAATGTTACCTGATATAAGTATGGTTTGTAAATATGTGAGTTTTGAAAACAAGATGATTTTCTTAAAAAACGTTGGACTGCATAAAGATAATTTAAGTTTCTGTATGTTTTCAACAAGTATCTTTTTATTTGCTTTATCTTCTATTTTCCTCAGTTTTGATGATTTTCAAGGAGTGAGACAGCTAGGCAGGAAACTCATATGCCAGTTAGTTTAACATCTGTCATAAGGAAGAAGTAGCAGGACATTTAGAAAAGCTTAATGCAATCAGAGTCAACATGGTTTTATTGAAGGAAAATCATGTTTGACAAATTTGTTAAGATATAACAAGCAGAGTTGATAAAGGGGAAGCAGTAGATGCAAGGTATTTGGATCCTCAGAAGGCATCTGATAAGGTGCCACATGGTTTTGCAGGTAATGTAAGAGCATGGATTAAGGTTTGGTTCACACACTGAGGACAGAGTTAGGATTAATGGGTCATTTTCACATTGGAAGGCTGGGCGGCACGATGGCTTAGTGGTTAGCATGACTGCCTCACAGCACCAAGCACTTGGGTTCCATTCTAGCCTTGGGTGACTGTGTGGAGTTTGCATGTTCTCCCTGTGTCTGTGTGGGTTTCTGTTGGGTGTTCTGGTTTCCTCCCACATTACAAAGATGCGCAGATTAGGTGGATTGGCCATGCTAAATTACCCAGAGTATCCAGGGTTCTGTAGGCCAGATGGATTAACCATGACAAATGGGGGCAGAGGTGTTGGTTTGGGTGAGATGCTGTTCAGGGGATTGGTGCAGATTCGATGGGCTGAATGGCTTCTTTCTGCACTGTAGTGATTCTATGAATTAATGAAGTGTAACAATAGGACCTCACTTATTTATTATCTATATTAATTTGGAGGAGAAACAAAAGAGTGTAATGTATCGAAATTTGCTGATGATACAAAATGAAGTGGGAGGGCATGTTGTGATGAATCTGCAAAGGGATATAGATAGGGAGAGTGAATGGACAAAAACTTAACAGATGGAGTTTAATGCAGGAAAATGTGAGGCCATTCACTTTGGTAAGAAGAACCAAAGGACAGACTATTATATAAATGGAGAGAGATTCCAAAAAAGTGCAGCATGGAGAAATCAGGGTATTCTTGTGCATGAAACATAAAAGGTTAGCATGCAGGCCATTAATTAAGCAGACAACTAGAATGTTGGTCTTCATTAGTGGGGAATTGAAGTTTAAAAATAGATAAGTCTTGTTACGACTGTCAGGATGTTGGTGAAGCCACATCTGGAGTTCTGTGTACAGTTTTGGCCCCTATATTTAAGAAAGGATATACTGCAATTGGAGAAAGTGAGGACAGCAGATGCTGGAAGTCAGAGTCGGGATTGTGATGCTGGTAAAGCACAGCAGGTCAGGCAGTATCTGAGAAGCAGGAGAATTGATGTTTTGGGCAAGAGCCCTCCACCAGGAATGAGTGTTGTGAGCCAAGGGGGTGGAGAGATAAATGGGAGGGGGTGGGGCCAGGGGAAAGTAGCTGAGAGTGTGGTGGGTAGATGGAGGTGGGGATAATGGTGATAGGTCAGAGAGGAGGGTGGAGCAGATAGTGGGGAAGGAAGATGGATAGGACAGGTCATGAGGGCAGTGCCAAGTTGGAAAGTTGGGACTGGGATAAGGTAGGGGGAGGGGAAATGAAGAAACTGGTGAAATCCACCTCCATCTACCTATCACACTCTCAGCTACCTTCCCCCCAGCCCCACTCCCCTCCCATTTATCGCTCATATCCCTTGGCCCACAAACTTCATTCCTGATGAAGGGCTCTTGTCCGAAATGTCGATTCTCCTGCTCCTCGGATGCTGCCTGACCTGCTGTGCTGTTCCAGCACCATAACTCTCGATATTGGAATTGGAGGCAGTTCAAGTGAATTTGATTAGGCTAACTCTTGGGATCAAAGTGTTGCTTTATCAGGACAGGTAAAGAAATTAGGCCTTTATTCATTGGAGTTTAGAAGAATGCAAGGTGATCTCATTGGGGAGCACAAGAGATTCTGAGGGTGCTTGACAGAGTAAACATGAAGCTTCCACTAATGGGGAAATCTCAAATTAAGCAACAGAGTTACAGAATAAGGAAACACTCACTTAAAACTGAGATGCAGAGGAATTTGGTTTCTCAGAACTCCCTGCTGCAGACAGTTGTGGAAGCTTCATGACTGAAAGTATTTAAAGAGTAATAGATATTTGAAATATTGTGGAATTAAGGACTATGGTGAACTTGTATGAAATAGGTGAGGTCTAGGACAGATCAGTCATGATCTTAAAGAAAGGTCAGGCCAAATGGCCTATTCCTCCTAGTTCCTTTGTGGCTTATGCCTGAAGAAGGGCTTATGCCCGAAACGTCGATTCTCCTGTTCCCTGGATGCTGCCTGACCTGCTGCGCTTTTCCAGCAACACATTTTCAGCTCTGATCTCCAGCATCTGCAGACCTCACTTCCATCTCAAAATGGAGATGACTTAACTGGCTACAATATCAACATATATGAAAGCAGCAAATAGAAATTCAATTGAATCACAGGGGAGGATAAACTCGACATTTCAGGCTGTGTGCACACCATGATGGTCACTATATATTAGGCATGCAGCCTTTAGAGGCAGCCACCACATAAGTCAAGGGCTTTGAAGGAATACCAGTGAACCTTGTAGGGACCTAAAAAAAAGCTTCCCTCCTTTATTAAGTGGGCAGTCAATTCATCTCCTGGACTAACCCCATAAGACTTTCCTGCTGATGGGAATGTATCCGAAAGTCATCCTGACATTGCCCTATACTATTTTGTAGGACTAGTTCTAATCTTGCCATCACATGAAGATTCATCCTTCTTTATTCAAAACCAGTTAATTAGAAAATTAACATTTTCTGACTTTATTAACTCAATTTCATTTAATCTAGCAAAATCCTGCTGAAAATTAAAATTGAGATCACTTGGATGAACTTTGCAATTATTAGTAATTTTATCAACAGATTATATATCCATCACAGTGCATATAAATATATAGAATACAAACATTACAGATGAGAACCTGAGAAGCAGAATATGAGAACACTCAACTGCTTATTTATTTATTGTGTTTTCTTCATGGGTTCAAGATTTCAATAAAGGTCAGACACCTACTAAATGAAAATCATTCATCATTTACCCATTACTGTATTGACTGCAGACAATTTAATTCTGTAAGTTATGATTTAAAACAAAAATGTCTTTGGTCTTGTAAGGCTGGTTTGGGAACGAATAATGAAGTTACAATGTCAGGCAGAAAGAACAAAAAAAAATATTTTCTCTGAAGTGTAGAGGGAATTTAGCAGGTCTGCTAGCATCTGTGAAAGAAAGCACAGTTAATGTAAAGGCCCCTCAGTAGAGTACAAACCTCTAGAACCCTGTGGAATCTCAATATCATTGAAATTTTGTTGCTCTTCCATGGTGTACTTCCCTGCCTGGGTGTTTTCCCATTAATTGCAAAGTTGAAAGCATTTATCTTTTTTTTTAATATCTTGCATCTCTTGAAGGCTTCAGACCAATGCACACCCAACATCCTGCTTTGTAAACTCTGCTCACATTTTGACTTTGTAACATAGTCCAACACAGCAACTGAGGCAATTCACAGCATTCGAAAAGAATCAACAATATGCTGAATAAAACAACCCACATTCTTAAGAAAAAAGTCAATTTGCCTAAAAAAGCAATGTTAACAATTTTTTTAAAAATCCAGGATCTTAAACCTCTCCAAAATGGACTGGCTGTACCTGTACCAAGTTTTGTTGATGTCTGTCTATTAGCTTGTGCACTGTATTAGATTAGATTCCCTACAATGTGGAAACAGCCCCTACAGCCCAACAAGTCCACACCGACCCTCCGAAGAGTAACCCACCATACCCATTTCCCTCTGACTAATGTACCTAACACTAAGGACAATTTAGCATGGCCAATTCACCTGACCTGTACATCTTTGGACTGTGGGAGGAAACAAAGCAAACCCACACAAACACAGGGAGAACGTGCAAACTTGACACAGTGTCACCCAAGGCTGGAATTGAACCTGGGACCTTGCTGCTGTGAGGCAGCAGTGCTAACCACTGAGCCACCATGCAGGAATGAGGATTGTAGATTCCTGGGACACTGGAATTATCTCCAGTGGATTACAACTGAACTGAGCTGGACTGTATTCCCAGCACGGTGTTTACTAATGTTCTTGGAAGGACTTGAAACTAATTTGGCAAGAGACTTGAATTGTGAATATTAGGCAAGAATACAAAGGGTGACAAGATGTTTGAAGAGACAGCACTAAGAAAGTGAGAATAGAAAGTTCATATGTGAAGCTGGAGTAAGGGAGAAAATGATGTCTAAATCAGGGTTACTGTTCATGTATATGAATGCATGGAGTATAGTAAATAAGACTGGGGAATTAAAGAGTTGCAGAATACCATGTGGAAATATAGTGAGGCAATAACAGAGATCTGGCAGAAGAACGTTAAGACTGGGTGTTAAATATTCTTGGGTACAAGTTGCAATGATTGTAATGAAGTCATAGACCTCATAAAATATGAGTTTGTTGATTGAGGCTGTTAATCTGATCCAATCAGGGAGCCTGGTTGACAGATAAATACATGAATGTCAGACATCCTGTTGACTCTGTAGTCTGGCTCTGAGGGAGCTGGATCAGTGTCAAGGACTCCCAATGCGTAAAAAGAGGATGACTTGGTAATGGGATACCGACCTTTGTGGAATTATTTTGTGGTGTGAGAGAAAAGCTGAAGAAATTCAATTGCAACAGTTGTCTTTCAGTTAGGATAAGCATTTCTGGCATCATGCTGTTATTTGAGAAGCTTGACTTGTTCAATCTTGCTGTTGAAGACTGGGCCCAGTACGTGGAAAGAATGCATTATTTTTTGCAGGCAAATGACATCAGGGCAGATGAAAAACACCAAGTAGTTCTTTCAACAGCTTGTGGACCCATAGCTTTTTTGATCATTTGGAGCCTAACTTTCCCTGAAGTACCAGATACTAAAACCTTTCAAGTATTGATGGATTTAGTAAAGGAATATTATGACCCCAAGCCTCCTCTTATTTGTCAAATGCTATTGGTTTTAATCAGCATTTCAAGAACCAGGGTATTCTGTATAAGGATTTTTGACTAGGTGAAAACAACTGGCAGAAATATGTAACTTTGGTTAACAATTTATGAGATTCCTAGAGACAATTTGATATGTGGGATTAATTATGTAAGTTTGCAAAAGGGCCTACTGGCTGAAGCCCAACTGGACTTCAAACAGGCACTACAACTGACTCTATTATCGGAAAATGCAGCAAGTGAAGCATATGAGTTGTAGGGTATTCCAATGGGAGTGGACACCCTCGCAAATCTGACTGAGCTTGGGGAACATCTCTTGAGTGAAGGCAGTTGTATAGTCCCATTCACGGCGTATCCTGAACAGGTGGACTCTAGGTCAGCCCACAACAAAATCCCAAAATAAAGTCATGCTTTGGTTGCTGCCCCACCAACATGGATGTGTGAAATGGCAGCAGAAATTCCAATGCCAGACCCAAGACTCAGCCAAACAATAGAAACAGTTTGATACAGGGGACAAAGTTTGTCATAAGACTTATGAAAATGGCCCTGCATGGTTTACAGGCAAGATCGACGCAAGGTCAGGGCCAGTGACATATAAAGTTTGAGTGTGATGGTCCTGAATAAACATGTGAACCATACAAAAGCCGCAAATTCTCAAATGGTGTGGGAGCAAAATGTGCACTGCCACTTAGAACTGTTAGAGATGCTGTCGGAACTCATGGATTCACCTCTGTCAAACGTTGTTGAGTCCTTCAAGTCAGAGATGGACATGATGGATGTAACCACCTTGATGCCTTTGCCGCTGGAAGAGAGTGAAATTCTACTGAGGTGCTCCTGGTGCAGGAGGCGAGCTCCCATTGCTCATGGCAGATGCAGAATGGGAATAACCTGACCCAGTGATGAAATGCCACAGGTGGGTCTCCGAGGAAAAAGACCAGCCAGTGTCCTCAAACTCAGAGGGAGGTTGATGTAGTGATTGTAATGAGGTCAGCAAGCTGGACATAATAGAATATGAGTTCCCTGACTGAGGCTTTAACCTGGTCCAATCAGGGAGCTCTAGCTGACGATAAAAAGAATGAATGTCAGAGATACTGACACTCCAATGCCTGACTCTGAATGAGGCAGTACTATAAACAAACACCGTTCATATGTAAATAAAGAGTGGTAAAAACAATGACTGCAGATGATGGAAACCAGATTCTGGATTAGTGGTGCTGGAAAAGTACAGCAGTTCATGCAGTATCCGAGGAGCAGTAAAATCGACATTTCGGGTAAAAGCCCTTCATCAGGACTTTTGGAGGTATCTAACCAAATGAACTGCAGCAGCTCACTATCAAATGTTTAGGGGTAATTAGGGGTGGGTAATGAATACTGGCCCAGGTAACAATGCTCACATCACCTGAAAGAATGTGAAAATAAAGCTGAGAACTGGCCAAAAGCAATTCAGTATGTCATGGCAGATAATCTCGGCTGGGAACATGATTCACAAGGCTTATCTTTTTGGATGAAAGTGACATGCCAAATAACTTTATTACTCTTACTCATATAGACACACAGGGTGGTAATTCCATTTCAGTCAGATTCCTGTTGTCATGGTTATATTTAATTCCTCAGCTTGCAGTGCTTTTGCAGTGTAGAGATATGTTGCAAGTTCAACATAAAAAGAAACGAATTGGCATTGCTAAAGTTGCTGCTGTCGAAAGGTTGAACAGAGATAATATAGAGACACCCACTTTGCCATGTCTCACTGCAAGTGTTGTGGGAAGGGATGACTGAGGGCAGGAGGGTTTTGTTCCCTGTCAGCGGCAACAGAAAGCCTGCAAAGCTCACTCAGAATACTTGGCTGGAGGTGACTAACAAAGTCAGCAATAGACAAATGGTGAGGAGGAACTGGGAGCACTGCCATAAACAGTTCGATGATCTACATGGCTATGGAAACATAAATCCAAACATGGACCAAGATGGCATGCTCTCTGACCAGCAGTCACCAGAATACAAAAGAGAAGAGCATCTTCTGGGCACAGAGTTCTCCAGACCATGGGAGAGATGTGTGCTCAGCAGTTTCTATGATCGACTGACAGAAATCAGATCCCTAGTACTGCTGGATAGATTCTGCATTGTAGACTGCAGCAGTGTATTGAAAGGCTGAGTGCTGTCCCCGAACAGGATCTTTTTCATCTTGCAGGCCATATGGAAGTTGAACACGAGGGACAGAAGATACAGAAGCCACAGCTAACTTTCCTAACTGACCTTTCAAGGAGGCTTAGGGAGAAATGGAATTCCATCACAGACTCAGTGAAACCATCTCATCATCTTCAAATTCAGGATGTGCATGGCAATAGTATGGTGCAACAAACTGTCATGGTATAAATTGCCATTTCATTGTGAATGCTATGAAAACAATGTCTTAGTGCTTTGTGCTCATTCATTGAGTGAGCAATCTCATGGGAGAGCCATTTAAGCAGCAGCCCTCAGAATAGATGCTGGAATGGAACACTGAATGAATGGAATTCAGGCTCCACCCTGTAGCATTCTCTGGTCAGTCACACTAATGGAGCAACAAAGCAAGGAGTTTGTGCCAGTTTTGCTTTTGCTAATGCTAATGTTTAGAAGGATGAGAGGGGATCTGATTGAGACGTATAAAATTATTAATGGATTGGACACTCTGGAGGCAGGAAGCATGTTTCCGCTGATGGGTGAGTCCAGAAGCAGAGGACACAGTTTAAAAATAAGGGGTAGGCCATTTAGAACAGAGTTGAGGAGAAACGTCTTCACCCAGAGAGTGGTGGATATATGGAATGCTCTGCCCCAGAAGGCAGTAGAGGTCAAGTCTCTGAATAATTTCAAGAAAGAGATGGACAGAGCTCTTAGAGATAGTGGAATCAAGGGTTATGGGGATAGGGCAGGAACAGGATACTGTTTGTGGATGATCAGCCATGATCATAATGAATGGCCTACTCCTGCATCTACTGTCTCTTGTCCCTCTAGTGATCAAGAGAGCTGGGAAATGGCTGAGGTGAGAACATATAATGATGAGGGGGCTACTCACTTTGATATCCCTCAAACATATGGCTCAGCTGCCTATTTAGTGACTATCCGGTGGGTTGGCTCTCTCAGCTCTTGCAAACCCTTTTTAAACTTGGGACACTCCAGATCCGTGTTAGAAAACCAAACACCACTAAGGGCCAGGTATAAGCAACCACACACCTACAATTCCACCCACACACTCAAATAGAAATCTCACCCACACAATGCAATCTGAAAGACTTGGAGACTTACCTGAGATGTGTTTTGCCTCATTAATAATCACAAAAACAAAACTTGGAAACACACATCAGCTATTGCAGCATTTTGGAGGAGAATTAACATTTTAGGTCTGTGTCCTTACACTGAAGGTTGACATGAAATGTACTGTTTCTCCCTTCTCAGATGCTGCTTGATCTGCTGAACACTTCACGTTTTTATTTCAGAATGCCAGTACAGGTAGTAGTTTACTTTTGTTTGACCTGATTAACACTGAGAATTAATTTGGCTGAAAAGGAAAAAAAGTTTCTTAACAAAGGAATGTGAAAATTAGGCTGCAAAGGCATTTTAACTGTGTTGAACTATGTTTGGCCGCAAGCATAAATACAACAAATTGTCTGGCTGGCTTAGCCTGAATTGAAATTTGAGTTATTTGAGTTAGATAAGACTAAAACTAAACTCTATTGAAGAAAGGAGTATGAGTTCAGGGTTTGGGAGGCTCTCCAGTGACAGGTTGGCCCTGATAATGTACACCCACCTGCTCCATGGGGAATGGGACCTTGTTCCAGGAGACTGCAGATGTCAGAAATGCCTTAAAGTCACACAGCACAGAAAAAAGACCCTTCCTGCCAACTCATCCACACTGAGCGGTTATCCCAATCTGACTTAGTCCTCTTGGCCCATATCCCTCTAACCCTTCCTACTCATATACCCATCCAGATGCCTTTTAAATGCTGCAATTATACTCACCTCTACCACTTCCTCTGGCAGCTCATTCCATTCACGCATTGGTCCCTGCATGAAAAGGTCACCCTTCAGGTCCTTCTCAAATCTTTCCCCTCTCACCTTAAATCCATGCCCTCTAGTTTTAGACTCCTCTACCCGAGGAGAAAAACCTTAGCTATTCGCCCTGTCCAGGCCCCTCATGATTTTATAAACCTCTTTAAGGTCACCCTCAGCCAACACTTCTTTTGCAATAAAAAGTTAACAATAACTGTATTCATATATCAAGTTATAGGCAGAAGAAAACATCAAATTTAATCCTGAGATCACAGCATAAAATTACAATCTCCAATTGTGCTGGCTTATTCTGTTAAAAGATGTTGCATTTTTTATTGTAGAATTCTCTCATTTCCACTGATGTACCTCTGAACTCTAGTTGTTGTAAGTTAGGCAAAATGTAGATATGGAATCGAGCATGCCACATGTATCATTTTAGCAAAATCAGGTATGACAAAACTGTTCAGGCACAGGGAAGTAGCAGATGGATCTACTGCACAATTCATGATTTCTTTCTGCTAAACTTTAAACCAGAAGGAGCCAGGATTGGTCTTTTTTTTGGATTATATCCCAAAAAATCCCTTTGATGTCTTAATCTGTGACAACATGTGACCACACACAGGAATAACCTCAAAGATTTTGCTCTTGCTATATGAATACAGTTATTGTTAACTTTGTTTTGATAAAGAAATGCATACATCAATCAGCTATTTAAACTTTACTGTTGTCAAGGAGTACTCCACCTGATGCTGCCTGATCTGAGGGTTTGCATTTTTTTATGTTAGACTGCCAGCAACCACACTGCATTTTGCTTCTGTGTTATCTAAAACTCAATTACCCACATTCTACTCAATATTAAGCATTGGTTATCTATTGTTATATTAATCTCTACTGACTTCTCCACAACTCAGGAAACTGACATAAAATTCTCCTAGTTCACAATCATGATCATATCCAACTGTATAATCTTCTCCAGCACTACACTTCACGTACATAAAACAAATTCACTCATTGTAGTTGCTCCACAATTAGTGCGTGGTGTGTTCATCATAGCTTTGCTTTGCACAATACTTTTCCTAAAATCTTTAATTTTGTTTCAGTACCTTCAATACTGACCACTTTCAGTTATGTTTTCTATCCTTTGTTTAATTTCCATTCTTAGCTTAAGTGTGAGCCTTAGATTCAAATTACACAATCAAATTATTTCATTCATAACATAATTCAAACCAGTTAAATTACAGGATCATCAAACCTCCACATTGTCAGTGAATATAAAGTATGAACTTGTTGTTTATCTGTTAGAACTGATTTAGTAATAGGTTGATAAGAGTCCAAAAAGCTACTTTCTTAATCCCAAAAACAAAAATCCATTATTTGTTTAAAAACATACAGGCTTATTACTGATTTATTTTCTAATCAGGTAAATGTAATTTAGAAAAAACAAAGTTATTTTAAATTCTCAGTAGCATGAGGAAAACAATGAAGCTAAAAACAAAAAGGCACCATCAGAGTCAACATATTATTTCTAACAAAATACAAAGTAAAAGAAATACACAGCAGAATGAAGTAGCAACATTATCATCTAATTATCAAATATCCATGCTTAAATTTGGAGGAAAGTCAATTCTATAAATATGTTGAAATATTTGCATATTGATATTTTAGAATCGAGATAAACTATTCATATTTTGCATATTCTCTCCATACATTATTCAAATACACTTTGTTATAATTCAGTAAACGATGTGCAAACCAAATAATAAACATGACGGAATAACTTTTATTTAAAACATTTTACAGTCATACTTTAAACCACTAGCTTGCATCATTAATCAACCACAAACCAATAAGAACATTTAAAAATTGCTATATGAATTCATAACCAATGCTTTCGTTCTTTCCCTGGCCTCAACTAAAATCAGTTTAAAACTAACATTAGACTTTTTTGTTACATTTTATTTAGTTAAATAATTTCAGTAGAAAAGAGTGCTTTGTGTTCAACAATGGCAAAGTCAATAAAGGAATGGAAAATATTTTTAAATAAAAAAGCAAAACCCTTTCATCTATATGAAAATTATTCATGTGCATTTGGTGCAAACAGTTTTTTAGTGCCTCTCTCTGCTCTGAAGTGCTCATCTAACTTATCTAAACCATTTTTGTGCATGCACAGCTATTAGAAATCCATACACTAGGTGATTTATTTATTCACCTCAGGCTCTTAAAACCATTATGCCATTGGCTTAAGGAACTAATTCCAAAGTGATAGAAAAAGAGCTTGTTGTAAAATTAAATGAAATTGAGTCACAATTTGACCATATTGCTCAATCATATTTGACATTTTGAATGATTTATTATTCTCAAAAAATGAATATTGAACCCATTATTAAAAACTCTGCCATTAGGCTTTGACTATGAAACAATGCTTTGCTCCTTCTTGGAACTGAAGGGGTCAAAGATCCGATGGGACACAAGTGGCTCATGAATTCAAACAATAGTTTAAATAACCCGAAATACTTATTCTGCTTTTAAGCACTGGCATAATAATTTTGCTTCTGGCAGTCTTTCAACTCAACCAATCAATACTTGAAAGTTATTAACTTTAATATTTCAGAACTGCAGCATCTAAGATGTAATTATATTAGCCACAAAAATTTGTTAAGGATAAAATGAGCTATCATGTAAAGAATGTTGAATTGTTGGTGTATACAAATGAGGCAGCTAATTCAAGGGGAGGAGATGGCCTCGTGGTGTTATCACTAGACTGTTAACCTAGAGATGGAAATGTGTTGCTGGAAAAACGCAGCAGGTCAGGCAGCATCTAGGGAACAGGAGAATCGACATTTCGGGCATTAGCCTAGAGACCCTGGTAATGATTTGTTTCAAATCCTGCCATGGCAGATGGTAGAATTTGAATTCAGTAAAAATCTAGAATTAAGAGTCTGATGCTGACTATTGGTGGGAGGGGAGGGAAAAATAAACTGGCTTTTTTTTCTGCCTTACCTGGTCTGGCCTACACAGCTATGTGGCCAACTCATAAACTGCCCTCTAGGCAATAAATGCATTTGTTGCTGGCCTAGCATGTGATGGCCTCAGTCCGCTAATGGCTAAACAATCAAAAAAGTTCATGCCATCTCAAATGCCAGAAAGCATTCGTATAACTCAGTGCTGGAAAGTTAATAGACCGTACACTAGTAATATTTGCCGAGACAAATTACATTTCATGAATTAAAACCTACTGACTTATTCAAGAACACTTATGTAGCTATGCAAATTAGTCTGAAACAAGTGAAACTGAAATGAGTAGTCTTCTGAACAGCTCTTTCCATTTACCTCTTTTGGTTTAAATTGGTTAGACTACCAAAACAAAACATATATTCTTCAGGTAATCTCTCACTGATGGTCCAAAAGTAATCAGTGTCGGTCCAGCAATGGCAATATTCAACTTAATAATGTTTGCAAAACAAAAGCAGTATATATAAATAGATGCACATATATCTATATATTATATAAAATATATTTCAACTGAATAAGGAGTTACAAATTACATGTTGATCAAATAGAACATAGAACAGTATAGCACAGTATAGGCCCTTTGGCCCACAATTTGTCAATAAATTTTAAACTTTCCAACCAAATTAGCTGAAATATAAAATAATGGTTATGTAAAAATCTCATTTAACCTTAAGTGGCCTCAGTTCTCATTTCCTATGAGGCTTTATCACTGTATTTTCTTTCCCATTTCACAATAGCCATAAGAACCAATGTTGACAGTAAGGTCCTCCTGCTTATCACTGCTGCATTGCAGCATTGCTTATAGCCATTTCCCTCTGTATTCTGATTTGTATCCCTGGATGCGACAATAGTTCTTTTATTTGATTAAGTTTGCACAGTACTGTAATGGTTTCTTTCTGCAGAGCATTCCTAATTACGTCAGAATCACGCTTTTTCCCTGAAGAAGAAAAGATAAAAATGTGTTTCATTTAACAAAAGCTGACTTGATTCTACCATTTATGATTCAAATTTTCTAAAAATGTAGAAGAAATGTAGACTATGTCACAAACACAACCATCATTATAAGTAAATTCTGGTAGATTCCATGCACATAAACTAACTTAGCTTCCATACAGTAGTTTTGTGAAATGAATAAATCCACTTCATCTTTTGCAAGAATTCAAACAGGTTTATATATGGACTATTTTCAATCATTTTAGATTTATTTTGTACTGTGTTTCACTCCCTTTGCTGCTTCAATAAAAAGAACTGTAGTTGTACAAATTAAATCCATGAAATTGGTGACATTAAGAACCAAATCAATATTTCGATATGCGAGACCCTTTTGACACTTGAGGTCCAAACACACGATTTAGCAGACGACCACTCTTTCCTGCTGTTGATTTGGGGAACCTTGGAAGGATAAATGTATTGGTCTTTGTTATTTTCATTTCAATTAAATTTTTCTCCCAGCTTTTTCATCCTCGGCATTCAATGCTTGAGATAGTGACCATGTGTTTTCATATAAATATTCTTTGCTCACACTAAACATGTGCTTTCAAATGTAACGTTTTCATTTCTTGTTCTCATTGTTTGAGTCAATGTCAGTAAAGGTAATTCTCTTCCCGTTCCAATTTGCTTTAGTTTGTGTTTCCTCTAGGTATTGCTGTACAGCCTTAATCACAGCGGTCTCCACTAGTTGTTTACTCAGACTGACCAGTTCTTCCTCATCAGGTTCTTTCTTTTGTCCTACACACCACAACAAACAAAACAAGTCAGGAACCACCTTCAGAGCAGGGCACACTAAATTCTTACCACATTCAGCGACAACAGTTTGCATTTATATAGCACCTTCAAAGAAAAAAAACATCACAAGGTGCTTCACAGAAGTACAATATAAGTTCTAACTCATGTTAAAACCTTAGATAATCAACTTCTCTGAGGAAGTGCTAGTACAATATTGCACATTTTGTCATGTCGAGATTTAGTCACTGGACGATGTACTTTTGTTCTTCAAAATTATGGATCCAATACTGAATGTCACTTTTTTTATAAAGCAGATCAGGGTTAATGGTGAGGGAGGTCAGTATTGAGAAATGAAGATCTTCTCATTTTAGCTGCTAAGTGTTCACTATCATTCACTCCTCGCTCTGCAACAGAATATTTATCTCCCCAGTTGAGATTATGGCCTGATTATTTCACGCCACCTCCTAATGCGCTTTCTATGTTGGGGCACAATAACTAAGTTAGGTGGCTAGCCTGCCACCTTCTCACCCATCCCTAAACACAACCGCAATGGAAAAGATGGACAGACGCTGAAGTCAGTAGTCCATCCACCACAGATGAACAAGCTCAAGTGATTCCAATAAAATGCTGCCTGAGACATGGCTGGCATGGTTAGCTTGTTTTTAATGACCTCCATGAACAAAGGCAGGAAGCAAAGAGTTCACTTCATTTGGAGGATGCAGTGGGCGCATTAGGGGCTTCCCCTCTTTCTTCCACTCCACCTGCCTGAGAAACCTGTCCCTGGGGTCTATGATCCCTCTTCATCCAAAACTCCAGCACTTATATTATCAGGGCAGCCACGATCCTCTTCAGGCCTCTCCGTGCAGTCAGTCCCGGCAACACCCACTGCAGGTCGTTCTGCTATAAGGTAACAGTTGCGTTCCTCTGCAACCCCGTGTTATAGAAAATCATGACATGGAAAACCACTATAGAAAATCGCCACAGAAAACCATTCAGTAGAAAGTTCACCTTATCCAAACTTCATTCACATTTGGTCAATCGCGTTATAGCCAATTCGCATTGACAAAACGGGTTATACCAGAACGACCTGTATGGAGCACCGGCCCTGCTGGAGTAATGGAGATACCTGAAATCAAATTGACTGCTAGCTCTGGATGACAGGCCTTCCACCCAAGCGAGTGGCAGAAGTCAAGGTAGTCCAAGTCATTGGACAAGGTAGCTTACTCGCAATGTGTCGTGGTGCAAGGTGGAATTATTTTGGTCCATCAATTCAATGCTCACTTTTCTTCTGGGGTAAGGGTAAAAAATCTGCCTAAATGTAATTTTATGCCCTTTAGGTTTGAGGTGAATGCTTATGCCTCAATAACAACTGCACTAAGACTGACAAAATTAACAATATGTCTTACAGGCATCAAAGAAAGATACTTCATCCCATTAGTTGGGACTGGTTTAAACCATGGCAATTGTGTGATTACAGATGGAAGGGGCCACTCTGTAATTGTGCCATTCAGCTTTCCAATAGCCTGAGCCTTATGAAAAAGCATACAGCTGAGTTCTCTTCATTGCAGATATCGAGATTTATAATCTGATATTGTACAAATCTTATGCAATATCACGTAGGGGTTTGAGGTAATCAACAGGCATTTACCTTAAGATTCAAATATGATCACATGGATTGTCCTTCACACCATGTAAAATGCAGCCTGGCAGGAATTGATCTCTCAATTCTTTCCTTTAAAAATTTCAAATATGTTCTCTATGACGAACAGGCTGCTAGTCAAGTTGTCTTTTTAAATACATTCTCAAAAATATTTTAAAAGATCATGCAATAAATAAATAAACACACCTCAATCAGGTTTTATTATCAATAATATAATTCTCAAAAAATTATGATACAAATTTATCAATCTAAAAATATTAAAACAAAAAGTCTATTAAAAGTGTTGCCTTTTCATGCTTACACTTTCAAATAAGAAGCTGAATATGGAAATCCAACAGAATCAAGTGCACAATTACCATATAAGAATTGGACCAAAGTGACCAGGACAATATGTATCTAAAGTACAACAGACATTGAAAAAGGATTTAAAAAAAAAAGGAACAAAGTTATCTAAGCTTACTGACATCACCTAAGTGAGATATTATGACAATGCAGTATTGTTCTGCACTATGCAAAATGTTGATTTTAATATAAATGACAGTGACAAACGTTGAAAAGACAAACTTTTGATAAATAGACTGTTCTCAGTTTGTGAACAGGGTGAGAGATGACTATACTATTCACTCAGTACCACATTTTGAAAACAAATTAGTTCTTCATTGGAGAACTACTCATTTCTCTATACTTACCTAATAATGTGACAAGTTCCTCTGAGATAAAACAATTTAGTCACTTCTGAAAACAAGAAATTTAGTAGCATGTGCATCTCAAATTATTGGTTAAGCATACTTCTGTTTCATACAAAACAACTCACATCGGGACAAACACATTAAAAGTGTGCATGAATATCCTAAATATTGCATCACACTAGTTGGAAGTAACTGCAGGTCAGTACAACTATCCTTTATTTAGCATCTTTAATGTATTCCTAACAAATCACATGCTAATGGAAGCATCCTAAACAAAAACCTCTTCCCCATAAAAAGCTTGAAATATGGGTGGGTTACAGTCCTGACCTGTAATGTTTACATGAAGATCTTTTTGGTTGCTATAATTTTACTGGATAAAAATTCTCTTTTTACTACTCTTGCTTAATAACTTACTGCTTTTAGTATCTGACTCTAATTCACTGCTATTAAGTCAGTTGTTTACCATTCCTCTCGCTCCTTCTGGCATGACAGTTCCTATTCAGCACTTTCCAGCTCTGATCCTCTCCTGCTCAGTGCCCTTGCTGCTTCTGTCTCCCAGCTCCTTTCCACTCACAATTTTTCAGCTACTTCACTCTTCCAAACCATCCCCATTTGCCATTTTCCTCTCCTGACTCCCTCATAGGTTCTGTTTTACCCACCACCTTCTGCCCAAGCTCTTGCTTCTGGAGAACAGTAATAAGCAGGAAGCAATGAATGTTCAGGAGGAGAAAGTTCCACTGTGTTTAAAAAATACAAACATCCCCAGTCTGCATGCTTGAACTAACCACATGAAAGATAAAATAGAGGCAGTTCTATTTGGTTTTTTGTTTGTAATTTGCAGATCATACTAAGACATAAAAAGGCATTATTAGAACATATTTTATATGTATAAGGAGGTTCAAGGTCAAAAACTAAAACCAAAGATCATGTTCCTCAAGAGAATCTGGACAGTAAGGTTAGACGAATTTACATATACTTATTGGTAAGTTTGTCAATTTTGGTGTTTTTAGGAGAAAATAAACCTAATGTTAGATTTAGAAGTGCTGTTTGAATGAATGAAGACAAGGAGAAAGTAAGGATTTACATAGTGCCTTTTCAGAACATCCCAAATGCCCTTTGCAGCTGACAGTTTAAGCAATTAGAGGCAAATTGTAGGCATAGCTAGAAAATTGGGGGCTTGGTAGATGACAAGCAGCGGGGGGAGGAGTAGGCTTTAGTTGGAAGGATGTGACTAGTGCGCCCAGTTAGTTAGGACCTCAACAATTCACCATATCTATTAACAACCAATCTCAGTTTTTCAAGGAGAGATGGAACTGTAAACAATGTAGACAGAAGCACAAAATTAAAAAGATATTAAATGAACTTAGATTAACTGAACAGGCAAAACCGAGGCAAAGAGATTTCAATGTAGACAAGTGTGAGATCATCAACTTTGGATCAAGGAAGGATAGACTAGCAGTTTCTAAACAGTTAGAAATAATGGAGTTTCAAAGTGACTTAATGATCCATAGACTGTTTAACTGTCATAAATTAGTCCAGCAGATAATCAAAAAGAATAATGAAATACTGGCATCTATATTCAGAGAACTTGAATATATTGGGATAGAAATCATGATACATCTGTACAAAACCCCAGTTAGACCACATGTAAAGCAGTACAATGTTCTCTTCTGGTCACAAGTTGACTCCATCTACTCTTCCCTCTGCTTTGGGAAAGCAATCAACATAACCAAAGACCACTCCCACCCTGATTATACTCTCTTCCACCATCAGGCAGAAGATACAAAGGTTTGAAAACACATACCAACAGATTCAAGAACAGCTGCTTCCCCACTGTTATCCGACTTACGAAAAGACCCTGAATATTAGAGTTGATCTTTCTCTGCACCTTCTCTGTAGCTGCAACACTCTCTTCTGCATTGTTCTATTTTTCTTATGCACTTATGTAAAATAGGATTTGTTTGGTTAGTGCACAAAACAATACTTCTCACTGTATCTTGGTACATGTGACGGTAATAAAAAAAGTATGTAGAGTTTATTAATGACCCATACAAATGGAATCGTTCATAGTGAAAGTATTTTCCTCAACACAGTATCACACGATCAAGCTAATCTTACTTTTGGAAGTGCTTATGAGTGAAGATAAGGAGGGTTGGAAGAAGGAAATTGTGCAATCTCATTTAGAAAATCTCAACCTCCCAGCCAACAAAGTAATTTTGATGTATAGTCATATAGGCATGGTAGCAATTAGTTAAAAGCAAGCTCTCACAAACATAAAATAGGTAACTAACCAAACAACCTGTTTGTTATTTTGATTAGGTGTCTGGAAAAGTAACACTTCCTCTTTGTCAGACACCACCATGGCATCTTGAACATGCATCTGACTGAGCAGATAGGGCCTGAGCTTAATGGCTCATCCAAAATTCAGCACATCTGAGTGTGCAAACTCCCTCAGCACTGCAACATGGGTACTCAATGTGGTGTGAACACCCATGACCAAGGACAGTTAAGCTTATCTCAGGATATATTTATGTTGTCATAATGGAGGAGTATTGTCATAATAGATTAAATTACAGGCAAGACAATGATCTAATAAGTTACAACGACTATAGTTACATGGCATCTGAAAGCTCCCAAAGCTCTCCACAGAAGAGTTATAAAGAAAATCTGATGCTGAACCACATAAGGAGAAGACATCAGAGCAAGCAACCAAGAGGTAGGTTGTAATAATCATTTTAAAGGAAGAGAAAGACACAGAGAGCTGGAGGCATATTGGGAGGGAATGCAAGAGCTTATGACCTTGGTAGCTGCAAATGGGTGGAGTGATTAAAATCTATCACAAGTTCAGAATTGGTGAAGTGCAAAGATCATTCAGGGTTACCTGGCTACAGAAGGTTATAGAGATAGCGATGGACAAGGCAAGGGTGAGAATCTTAATATGGAGGTAGTGCTAGACAGTGAGCCAACAAGTCAACAAACACATTGAGATGTTTAAATAAACATAGAGTAAGATTACGAATAGCAGTATTTTTGGATGAACTTACATTTACAGAACATACAATGGGTAGCAAAATTACAGTTCTTCAACACTGTCCTTTAAATTACATATGGGTACAGTTTATGAATTTGCTGTTCAGAAACATATGGCAGGAATTCATTAACAGAAGCGACCATGCAATGCAAGAACTGTTGGATGTTCTAAGCTCTAATTACTCCATCACAATTCCTCCTATGCATTCTTGCCAGGTGAAAACTCATGTCAGAAACAGAAATTTGAAAACTCCGCTTTTTAGACCAGGGGATTACTCATGCAGTTTGTGGTTTGTACTGAGTAAGGCAATGCTAATGAACATTGGTGTTCCTAGGTCAGAATGGAACATAATTCAGGATTCCTGCTCTGTCACTAACCCTTGCTCTAATGTTTGCTTGTGAAACTGTGCGTGCATATAAATCTTGCTCTCTGCATATGTGTATGTCTGAAGAAGTGGGAAGGGAGTGGTGAGGAGTACAATGTAGTGATTGGGAAACCTGTTAAGTACAAATTTCTCTCAGATCCTATCAGAAAGATTGGATTATGTTTGGCATCTGTTTCCTAAGCACAATCAGCCAGGTGAGAGGTTGGGTTGACTAGCTGTAGGATAGGTAAGCTTGTGGTACCAGATTGCTACCAGTGAGACTAGAGGAGGAAAGAGAGAGCAGGGAAAACTCATTGTTTTGCAGGGATGGGAAAGGGTTCTTGGAAAGGCACAAGAGGACATCTATGTGTTGGGGGAGGTTACCTAGAGAAATTGAGGGGAACAAGAGAATTAAGGGGCAGAGGTATCAGATGGTGGTTGTGGTCTGCGAGACACTGCATGGGAACCATGGAACAGAGTCGAAGATCGTGAATGGCATAGCTGGGGGTGAGGAGGAGATCAGAAGAGCAAATAATTACAGAGAAAGTGCCTTCAGGGTGCTAGGAGGTTTATAAGGTAGCCTGCCAGACTAGTGGTTTCTCATCGTCTGCAAACAGTTCTGAAGGAACCATTCAGCATACTCTGAGATAAAAATATTAGGCATGCACTCTCATTCCAACGGAAGGTTAAATTTTGCCTTGGGACTTCTAAAGGTTTTAAAATGTTAATTTCCCACCTCATCTGAACTCACCCATTGTCCAGCATTTAAAATTACTGTATTTTTATCTGTATGGAAGTAACTTTTAAGTTTGAGAGTAAGTTCCCTTTATAGTTGAATGATATGATCTATGGTTAGTTTGCTGAGATACACATCAAAGATGAGCATTTGGTGAGGTACAGCAGACCTGTCTGATACAGAATGAATTAAATTCTAGTAATAAAACAAGTGATACATTCATAACAGGAAATGAAAAAGGAAAACAGCTTGTAATTGAAGATCTACAGAAAAGCGTGTGTAAGATTAACAACGGTTAAGGTGAATGAGAGACATTAATGAAACCTTTCCTGTCAGACTGCTTAGGAACATACCACATGGTTTAATTACTCATTGTTAGTTCATCACAACAAGGAACCCAATGTAAACAATAGCTTTTCCCCCATAATGCAATGGCACAACAATTCTGATACATTTTATGCTCATTCTAATTTCCCTAGCAACATTCCCATCTCAACATCAAACACAAAATCATCTACAGTGACAGGATAATATGTCCAATTTTACAGATAATTATTTCCAGGCGTCAGGAAGTGGAACCATTTTATGCCCAATGTGCACTGTTGAAGAGATCAGTTTAAAGCCAAAGGTCAGACCCAATTCCAATATATAAAAGTAAAAAGAGGAGGGCTCTTTTAGTAAAGTCTTCGAGGAGAAAGTGAGGACTGCAGATGCTGGAGATCAGAGCTGAAAATGTGTTGCTGGAAAAATTATCTTAGCCTGCTGGACACACTTTCCTCATTCCTGAAGAAAGGCTTATGCCCGAAACGTCGATTCTCCTGTTCCTTGGATGCTGCCTGACCTGCTACGCTTTTCCAGCAACACATTTTCAGCTCTTTTAGTAAAGTCCCTACATCTGGGTCAGAAGACTCTGACCTCACCTGCTCCAGATATGTGTCATACCTGAACAGGTTGATTAAAAATATCCACAAATAAAGCATTTACAGAGATAATGAAAAAAAAAATCAAGATTTCAGGGTGGAACTAATCACTGATACTTTGATTGTTATCAATAATCAAACACTAATAGCTAATGAATTTGAATGTTTTTTTGTTGTAAGTCACCACAAAAGTATTACTGTAAGAGGAGGATATGCAATAATGTTCACTTTTACCAGTGACAAAGTTGATTTATATGCATCTCCCGGCTGCCACATACAGAATCCTACAAATAACATACTCAATTGTCTCTTTAGTGAGACATATCACTTATAGGTGAGTACAAAAGAATATTGAAATAACTTCACAGACGCTGGTACCCCATCACCATGTTACCCTTTATTTACATGTCAAGTGTCCTTGATACTGACCCAGCTCTCTCAGAGCTAGCTCTCAGAGTGCCAAGATGTCAGACATTCCTGTTCTTATTTGTCAATCAGATTGACTGCCCCAATCAGGGAACCCATATTCTATGATGTCCACCTGGCTGACCTTGTTGCACTCACTACATCCCTCGACCTCTGAGTCCGAGGACATACGCTGGTTCTTTTTTCTGTCACTCATCCTGAAGCATTTTAGCACTGGGTCAGGTTCCTCCAATTTTGTCTCTGGTACAACAGCATGTAACGCACAGTGTCTCAAGTCTTGCGCCCAGAGCATCTCTGAAGAAATTCATTCTTTTCTTCAGGCAGAAAAGGCGTTGAGATGGCAATATCCATCGCGTCCATCTCACATCCTGAGATATCTTCAATGGTCGGAAGGGAGAACCCATGGGTTATGGAAGATTCGGAAAAGCTATCGAGGAGTTGAGCACATTTTGCTTTCCTACTATTGGCACATTTGCAGGTTTCATATGGTCCGCATGCTTTTTTCAGCTCCCTCACACCTACCCCAATTTTATACGTCACTAGACCTGACCTCGCAACGACCATGCCTCTTACCCATGCAGGGCCATTCCCATGGTTCCTACACCAAACTTTGTCCCCTGAAGTAAACAGTCTCTCTCATGCTTAGTAAAGTCTTGTGTCCAGTATTGGCGTTCCTGATGCTGTTTCACCCACCCTCCCCCAGGTCTGGGATGATCAGGATTAACCAAAAACGGCGTCTTCTCCCCATTGCAACTCTGCTGGAGGTATCCCTGTAGTTGGAACAGGGGTGGTCTGATAATCAAAAAGGAACCAAGACATTTTGGTATGCAGTGAAGCTGCAGGCTGCTCTTTAAGTCTGACTTCAAAGTTTGGATTTCTGTTTCTGCTAGACCATTATGGATGATAGGGAGTTGTCCTTATATATCAAATACCATTCAACTTTAGGAAGTACTCAAATTCTCTGCTGGCGAACAATGGCCAATTATCTGTAACCATCACTTCCAGGAGTTGCATATTGTAAAAGATGCACGCAGTTTTTATATCGTCATCCCCATGTTTAACGAATGAACTCTATACATGCCCAGCCACTTTGAGTGGGTATCCACAATGACTAAGAACATTGAACTTATGAAAGGACCTGCACAGGTGTAACTGAGTCCCTGGGTTTAGCTAACTATTCCCATGTATGAGTAGCTGCTGCCGGCAATTAATCTCTTTGTTGGCAATCTGAATACAGTCCCACCAACATGGCTATGCAAGCATCTAATCCTGACAACCAGACATAATGTCTTGCCATCATCTTCATTCTGGAAACCCCTGAATAAAACAGGTGGTGTTCAGCCGGTAACTGGCAGCGACCTTTGCTCGTGACAATTACACTTCCACCTCATAATCAACTGCTGTCCTCTACTGTGATCTGGTCTCTCTGGGTCCGAAAAGGTTTCCAATCTGGTTGTTACAGCCTTTTGGTTTCCCACATCACCACCAGGTGTTTCAGTTTTGAAAGGACTGAACCTTTCTGCATCCAAAATCTGATATTATCAGCTGTGACTGGAAGTGTGTTCAGAAAATTTAAAACAATTAAAACCATCCAGTGGAGGTACCATTGGTGTTGCTTCTGCCAGTGGGAGGTGGCTCAGTGCATCCACATTCGCTAACCTGGTCTTGTCGACTCTGTAGCACAAGTAAGTCACTTGGGATGCCCGGAACACACATCTTTCCCTTCTAAGCTTCTTGGATGGTGTTCCAAATTGTAATTATACGCAATTAATATTAGAGCCCACCACTGAATCTGGCCTGAAACTATGGGCAGCACTGCCTTGTCCTCTTTAAATAGATTTTAAAGTGGCTCATGGTATGTTATTATTACAAATTTACATCTGTAAAGATATTGGTAGAACTTCCTGACTCCAAATATGACTGGCAAATGTCCTTGTCTATCTGGATGTATTAACGCACTACATTAGCCAAAGTCCTAGAATCATACACTATTGGGTGTTCCTCTTCATTTGGCCACCTAAGAGCTGGTACTACCCCAACAGGAAGGCATTTCATGTCAATAGCAGATCTCACTTGGGATCATAGTGTGTCAACATGAGAGGAGCTGTCATTTTCCTGAAAGTTTTGGCTTTGCTGCACAACCATTTCCCAGGCCACAACCATTTTTTAAGAGTTGATGCAAAGGTGTTCAGGAGGGGTGGGGGGTGGGCAGGTTATGTATGAACATTACATAACAATTCACCGATCCAAGGAAAGACTTGAGCTCCAGTAAAGATGTGGGAGCCGGGGCACTTTTGATTGTGTTCACTTTACCTTCCAATGGGTGTAACCTGGTCTTGTCAACTCCATAGCACAAGTAAGTCACTTGGGATGCCCGGAACACACATCTTTCTCTTCTAAGGCATATGCTCACCTGGGAGAAACATCTAAGGACTATATCCAAGTTCTCTCAGTACTCATTATTGATTTGTCCTGTTATTAACACATCATCTAGATAAATGGCTACCTGGGGTAGACCTCGTTAAATGTCTTGACATCCGATGACAAATTGCAAAAATTGCAGTCTCGTATATTGATTCAAACCCTTTTGGGTATCAATTGTAGCATACTTCTGGGAATCCTCCTCTAACTGCAATTGCACGTATACATGGTTCATGTCCAGGTTTGTGAAGGGGTGGGGGATTGGGTATTCATCCAGCTGCAAAAAGCAGTTTAACATTTGTTTAAAATCCCCACAAAGGCAAATTGACCCATCGGCTTCACAGGCTGCCCTTTCTGTAAACTGCACTGGTTTGATGATTCCTGCGCTTTCCAGCCTCCTGATTTCTGCCTGTACATTTGCCTATAAGGCAAATGGAATTGTGCAGGCCTTGCAGAATTATGTAATTGCTTTCTGGTCAACATGCAAGGTGGCTTTGGCTCCTTTGATAGCCCCTAGACCTTCCTGAAAAATGTCCAGGTATTTAATTAGAACTTCACTCAGCAGCCATTTTCTAAAATAGAAAAATGTTGAGCCAATTTAGGTGAAGCTTTCTCAACCAATTTCCCCACACCAAGATTAGGCCTGAACCTTTTACTACAATCAGTGGTAACTGAACCACTGCTTCTCGTAAGAGACTGGAACTGAAGTTGTACCCTTAATCTGTAAAGGTTCTCTGGTATAGGTTCTCAGTCTAGCTATGGTCTTGTGTAAACTTAAGATCTGGAGGTCAGAGTGAATTTTTAAGAGACTGGTTCTATGATCACTGATACAGCCATGTCGGTATTGACATCCATTAGAACTGTGAACACTTGACCAGGTGTTTATTTAGACTGGTTCTAACTTGGATGTTGCTAAGCAATTTAACTGTTCCAAATCAGATGTAGGTGGACTTTCCAGGGTGTGCACTCGCTTAGACCTAATGGGACTATCTTGCCGTCTTGAGTTCACATACTGGCAACAACTACAATCGCTTGGTTTCTGAAGAACATTTTGCCAAGACTTGGCTTTGTTTGGGGGTTTTGCTGTGGGCTGACCTAGAATGCTTCTGTTCATGATATGTCCTGAGTGAGGCTATGGAATTGCCTTCACTCAAATGGTGTTCCTTCCAAGCTCAGTCAGCTTGGCAAGGGTATCCACTTCCATCAGAATACCCTGCAACTCATATGCTCGACTTACTATATTTTCCAATGATAAAGCCAACTTTATTACAGGTGGGCTTCAGCCAGTTTGCACTTTTGCATTTTTGCATCATTCATCCCCCATACCAAACAGTCTCTTGGCGTCTAATGAAGTGCTAAACCAAAGCCACGTGCCTCTGCCAATCATCTTAACCTCGTCAAAAATCTTGATATGCACTCCCCTGGTTCTTGAATTGCCGAGTAAAACTGATAGCGTTTCAGAATCAGAAGAGACTTGGGTTTGTAATACTCCTTAACTAAATCCTGTCAACTTTTGAAAGGTTTTACTATCTCATGTCTCAGGAAATGGTAGACTCTTCATAACCAAGAAAGCTGCAAGTCCACAAGCTGTCGGGAGGATAACTCATTGCTTTTCATCTGCCCTGTCATTTACTCAGAAAAAAATAATACATTTCTTCCACATACTGCGTCCTGTCTTCGATGGCAGGATCAAACAAGTCAAACTTCCCAAATAATGGCATCACTGCCAGAAATGCTTACCCCAACTCAAAGATAACTGTTGTGTGCAAATTTCTTCAAAAGCAAGCTTTTCTCTCGTCGCTAATTAAATAACTCCACAGAGGCTGGTATTCCAGAAACAAGTCACACTTTATTTACACATGGCGCGTCTTTGACGTTGATCCAGCACCTTCTGAGCCAGCTTTCAGCCTGAATGAAAACACTGACACTCCTGTTTTATCTGACAGCCAGGGCTTCCTAATTGGATCAGATTAACAGCCCCAGAGAACTCATATTCTCTGATGTCAACCTGGCTGACTTTGTTACAATCACTTTCCATTCATCTGTGCAGCCCTCCGTTTTGCTCCACATTCAAATCTTTCCAACACACAATCAACTTGGCATATCACTGTCCTTTAACTTCATTATTTAAACTTAATTAGGAAATAACAAATTTTATTTGTAACTTGATTTTTTGTTTGAAGCATTGAACTAAATGACTTTCGGATGTAGTTACTTTGTACCACTAACCACAAGTTAAAATTTAAGGGCAGCCAATGAAAGTCTGGGATGAGAGAGATAAAGGACACAAGCTTAGAAAACACTGCATGGTGACTAATTAATCACCAAACCATTTGACAGAATAAACTTGCCATGTCAAATGTATTTTCCCATTTTGCAATTATTTTTTACCTTAATACTCAGCATATTTATGGAAAGGAATGTTTTAATAGCTCAATTAACTTGAGCGCTTAGGGACATAAACACAATCTATCATAAATTAATGAAAATAAATTGTTAGTTGTTAGCAAGAGTAGGCAATGAAACATTGTCCTGTTATTCTTATAAAGAGGTCAATCTTGGTAGACAGACAATACCTACCATTCCAGAGCCAAAAAATGCAGCTTGATTTACATAGATGTCAAATAGATTTTCATCATCATCACATGAAGAATGTTTAACTAAACCTCAAAAGTAAGCCAAATAAAGTACTCTTCCTGGAAGATTAAACTATAATTGGCAAAAGTTATTTCAGTATGATGAGCTTTATTATTTTAGAAGATATACAATTTTCTAAGGAAATGAACAACTATCAATAAAGTTATGCAAACTTAACAAACTAAATTGAAAGGAAAAGTTATAGAGATGTACAGCACGGAAATAGATCCTTCGGCCCAACTTGTCCATGCCAACCAGATATCCTAACCTAATCTAGTCCCATTTGCCAGGACCCGGCCCATATCCCTCCAAACCCTTCCTATTCATATACCCATCTAGATGTCTTTTAAATGTTGTAATTGTACCAATCTCCACCACGTCCGCTGGCAGCTCATTCCATACACACTCCACCCTTTGTGTGAAAAACTTGCCCCTTAGGTCCCTTTTACATCTTTCCCCTCTCATCCTAAACCTATGCTGTACTGGACACTAGTACTGGGCACCCCGACCCCTGGGAAAAGACCTTGCCTATTTACCCTATCGCTTATAACTTTATAAAACTCTATAAGGGCACCCCTCAGCCTCCGACACTCCAGGGAAAATAGACCCAGGCTATTCAACCTCTCCCTATAGCTTGCTAAGACATGGGTAAACCCCCCTGCTTAATTTAAACCAGAAACAGGGAAATGATTATCTTGTGCAGTAATCTGTGAAAATTCAAGAGGCCAAGAACTATCCCAAAGGTCACTATTTAAAATAAATATTAACAACTTATTTCTTAAAGTATAACAGAGAATAATTGACTAACAACTGTTTACAACTCCTTTCTGTAACCTAGCTTTTACTTTCCCCTTCTCCAATAATAGTCCGATAAAACCCCCGATTAAGATTTACCAAACATTCAAATTTCAAAACCAGACAACTGTTGAATCTTTGTATCTTCCTCTGTCTTCTTTTCTTCTTCTTAAGGACTATGTTTCACAGGTCACTGATAGATAAAGGTACCTTTAAGAGAGCTATTCTGCGGGCATTCTGCATGCGTTGGTAGCTTGGCACCTCTCCCCAAACTGTTCAATATATCCCGGAATAATATCCCCAAAGCCTTTCAATTTTGTTAATATACTAAATTCAAATTTTAGAATAATTTAAAGTGATTGGCCTAGTTTCAATCTGTTTTTTTTTAATCTCCAGGCAACCAGCTACCCTAGCTGCTGGACCAAAAGGTAAAATTGTATCTTTTTCAGAACACTTAGTGATATCAGGTAGTTCTGCGAGCTTTTAACTTTCTTAAAGGTATAGTACACCCACATCTTCATAACACCTCCCCCCTCAAGAAAAAAACGAACCATCATAATGAAAAGATGGCTTCTTTTTTTTTCTGTGCTTTAAATACATTACCCTAACATGCAGATAACTTTAATATAGGTTCACCTTAACTTCTTCCCACATACCTGCATGCATATAACATTAAATAAATACAAATATCATCTAAACTTTATCAGTTAAGTCCGCGATAACACAGCTGCAATTACATTTTTACGACCTGCAACATGTACGATTTTTAAATTAAAAGTCTCTAACATAAGACTTCAATGAAATAGTCTCATATTCCTGCCTTCACAGTGTTCTAAGAATGTAAGTGGATTGTGATCCGTGTATACCACCATCTCTGACACACTGTGACATACACATTAAAATGCTATAAAGCCAGTACCAAACTCAATAGGTTCTTTTTCAATCGTGGAGCATTTCTTCTGGTGAATGTTGATCTTCTTTGAAAAGTAACCAACTGACAGTTCAATCCCACCCTCATCTTCCTGTAGGAGTACAGCTCCAACCCCTATGTTACGAGCATAAAAGGTTTTGAAAGGTTGGTGGTTAACATTGATTTCAAATAGTCAAATGCCTTCTGGCACTGTTCTGTCCACCAAATCTTTGTGTTCTTCTTCTGCAATTTGGTTAATGGTGCCACTACACTGCTGAAGTTTGGAACAAACATCCAATAGAATCTGCTGAGTCCTAAGAATCGAAGCACCTCTTTCTTCGAGGTTGGTCATGGAAACTCCTCGATGGCCTTCGTCTTTGTGTTCCATGGGGTCAACCTTCCATGATCGATGTTATGTTCCAACAACGTTACCTCTGCTTTTGTGAATTCAGTTTTCTTTACGTTTATCACACGGTTTTGCTTCTCGGAGTCGTTCAAAGGGCTCTGCCAACTGCACCATGTAATCTTTTCAGGACTTACTAAAGATTACTTCACCGTTCAAATCCACTGCACAGTTAACCTAGCCACAACTCTATTCATGAGTCTTTGGAATGTCCCGGGTGCTTTCTTCATTCCAAAGGGCATCACTTTAAACTAATATAGCCCATTTGGGGTTACAAATGAGGAAATTTCTTTCACCATCTCTGAGAAAGCTACCTGCCAGTAACCACGCATTAAGTCCAACTTGGTGATGTAACTGGCTTGCCCGACTTTGTTGATACAGTCCTTCAATCTAGGAATTGGATACGAGTCCGGTTTTGTAACGGCATTGACCTTCTGATAATCCATGTAGAATCGTTGAGTCCCAGTCAGTTTGGGAACTAAGACGATCGGCGAACTCCACTCGCTCTGGCTTGAGTCGATGATGTCCTCGTAGAGCATGGCCTCCACCTCCATCTGGACCTGTTGGCTTTGAAAGGATTATGCCAATAGGGACGTTGTTTTGCCGGAGCGGTATTCCCTACGTCTACTTCATGTACAATAGCATTAGCCCTTCCCATCTGATTCTTACATATGTCCTTGTACTGCAGTAACAAATCTTTCAATTGCGTTCTATGCTCCTGAGGCAGATGGCTTACTAACCTATCACACTCCTCAAGAACTTCATTTTTAAATCTATTTTGAAGCACATAAAATCCACCTTATCTGGATTTGATTCCTCGCTCTGCAGGGCAGTAAGTAACACCTGTTTCTCCAATTCTTTCTCTCTAGTATAATACGGTTTCAACATGTTCACATGACATACCTGATACCTTTTTTTCTATCTGGCATCTTTACTAAATAGCTCACCTGACTCAACCTTTTCTCAATTTGACAGGGGCCACTAAACCTGGCTTTGAAGGGATTTCCTATGACTGGTAACAGTACTAACATGTTATCCCCTTGGGAAAGTGTCCGAGTCTCAGAACTTTTATCTGCCACCTGCTTCACTCTATACTGGGCATCTTTAGGTGCTGTTTAGCTAACTCACTTATTCGATTTAATCTGTCCCTCACCTCCGATACATGCTCTAAGTGTGAGATCTCTGCCTTTGGTCCTGTCAATTTTTCTTTCATTAATTTCAAAGAGCCCCTAACTTCATGCCCGAGTATTAACTTGAAGGGAGTGAACTGAGTAGATTTGTTTGGGGCATCTCTAATGGCAAACAATTCGAATGGGATACCATTATCCCAATCATTCTGGTAACCCTGACAGTATGTTCTCAACATTGTCTTCAAGATCTGATGCCATCTTTCTAAAGCTCCCTGGGATTCATGATGATATGCAGTTGATTTAAAGTGCCGTATACCTAAGCTATCTATAACCTCCTTAAGTTGCCGAGCAGTAAAATTTCACCGTTGGTCTGACTGAATCTCTCTGGGTAGCGCAGACCATGTGAAGAAAGCTACTAACTCCTCTACCACATTTTTTGCCTTGATACTCTGTAATGGAATTGCCTCTGGAAATCTGGTAGACACATCCATTATGGTTAGCAAGTACTGGTTCCCACTTTTAGTATTTGGGAGCGGACTTACACAATCAATTATAACCCACGTGAAAGGTTCTTCAGATGTGGGAACTGGCAACAAAGGTACTGGTTTTATTACCGCCTGTGGCTTATCTACCATTTGGCATTTATGATATGTACGGCAGAAGTTAACCACATCCTTGTGCATTCCAGGCCAATAAAAATATTTTTATTCCTTAGCCTGAGTTTTTCGTACCCAGAGATGACATCCTACATGCAGTTCATGTGCTACCCATAACACCTCCTGTCTGTATACTACAGACAACACAATCTGGTGCACTTCAGCCCATTTCTCCTCTGCACTAACCTACCGTGGTTCCCATTTCCATCTTAGGATTCTATCTTTCAGATAATAACCCTCCAGAATATTCTCTGCCTCCTTTTCGGTGTACACATCCACATATATACCTTTTATTATGTTGTCTTGCTGTTGCAAGTCTCTTAGCCTTTCAGGACTAAACACCTCTGTCTGATCCTCTGTCTGTTCAGGTTTTCCTGCACCATTACGTCAACCAGGGTATCCACTAACTGAATCTCAACTCCTTCATCTTTCTCTTTACTTCTCACTTCGTGTTGTGACTTATGATAGTTACTACACAGTCTGGGAAAAAATAAAACAGGATATTTCTGCTTTAACTCCTCAGTTTCTTGGTCTTCCTTGGGCTTCACCATAAAAAGGGTGTCACTCCCACCTTAGATCCTGCCAAATCATTCCCAAGAACAAACTGAATTCCTGGAACTGACACTCGGTCTATCACTCCCACTGTAACTTCCCCAGACTTGAGTTGGCACTCCAACCTGATCTTACATAGGGGAACGCTAAATTTCTGTCCATCTAAAAAATTACCACACTCTCAGGTAACAGATCAGAAAGAGTGCATATTTGCTCATCTCTTACTATCAGCAACTGGTTAGATCCTGCATCTCAAAATTATAACTTTTTGTCCTTATCCCTCTGTTCTTTCTGAATAAACTGTGCCCACAGAGGTGAATCCTTTGTAGTGATCACTCCATACCCACCCCGTGCCTAGGCTGTGCACTCTCCTGCAACTCCTTGGCTCTTGTTGGGGTCTCCTTTACTACTTTCACTAAAGCCACTGGCTTAGCTTCTTTTGCCACATTTTTTTCCTATAGTACCTTTCTTTAATGACGAGCACGGTGACTTTACATGTCCCACTTTACCACAGTGGAAACACCTGAGGTCTTTCACCTCCTTTCCACCCTCTTGGGCTTCTTTTACCTCTGGTAAACTCTTACCAGCACTCTCTACTCGTGGTTTCATGGTGTAGGATTTCCTCTTCACCCAACTTCTGTCCCTCACAGGATGAAATTCTGGCCGGAAGCTTATCTTCTGCACCAACATGTATTTATCTGCTAATTCTGCTGCCCTCCTCACTTCCTGACACTTCCTGAACTTTTTATTTTTCTACATGAATTCTTAACATCTCTGGAAGTGAGTTTTTAAACTCCTCCACAGAATAATCTCTCTTAGGGCCTCAAACATCCTACCTATTTTCAAAGCATGCATCCATCTATCAAAATGACTGTGTTTAATTCTTTCGAACTCAACGTAAGTCTGACCTGGTTCCTTCTTTGTGTTTCTGCACAGCTGTCTATATGCATCTGGTACCAATTCATAAGCACTTAAAATAGCCTGGTTAACCTCATCATAATCTCTTGATTTCTCATCTGACAGTGTGGTAAATACCTCACCAACTCGGCCTATCAGTTTAGTCTTAACTAGCATTACCCATAAATTCTCGGATCACTCCAACTGCCTCGCCAATTTTTCAAAAGAAATAAAGAAGGCTTCAACATCTTTCTCATCAAAATATGGCAGAGTGTTGACATATTTGTATATATCACTGCCTTCTCTTTTAATCTCCATCCTGTTAACTTGATTTTGCTGACTAAGTCGCAACTTCTCAAGTTCAAATTCTCTCATTTCGCTCAGCTAAGAACCTTCTTTCTCTTTCTTTTTCCTCTATCTTTTTCCTCTCTCTCTCTTTCTCTCTCCCTTTCTTCTCTCTCTTTGCTCAGCCAAGAACCTTCTCTCTCTCTCTTTGTCTTTCCCTCTCCCCTTGTTTATCTTTTGACTCCATTTTTCTCAATTGTAATTTAAGTTTTTCTATCTCTACTGCACGTGTCTGTTTCTCTGACACATCTAAGTATTTGAGTAACTCCTTTATAATTTCAGCTTTACTTTTGTCCTTGGTTAAACCCAAATCTAACTTATTTGCTAATTCTAAAAGTATGGCCTTTTTCTTTGCTTCTAAACTTTCTTGGCAAAGTTGAGAATCATCTTCAAATCCCAGAGCCTCTTTAGCAATTTTAAGAGCCATTTTTCTCACCTCTAATTTAACCAATCACAAGTCACCGAAATTAAACAAATTGTCTCACCTACATTTTATTTAGGGATCTAGGACACTAACATGCAAGTGTTTAAATCTACTGGGCTTTTTCATACCCCAAATCTATTCAAATCTGTCTAAACCTGTCACAGCACGGTGACTCAGTGCACGTTCTCCCCAAGCCTGCGTGGGTTTCCTCCGGGTGCTCTGGTTTCCTCCCACAGTCCAAGATGTGCAGGTCAGGTGAACTGGCCATGCTAAATTGCCCATAGTGTTAGGTGCATTAGTCAGAGGAACTCTTTGGAGGGTTGGTGTGGACTTGTTGGGCCGAAAGGCCTGTTTCCACACTGTAGGGAATCTAATCTAATCTAAAACCTGTTCAAATCATGAATCCGAGACCCAAATTGTTCAAATCGCAGACAAAAGCCCTCAAACTGTTCAAATCATGAATCCAAGACCCAAATTGTTACAAAATGGGTAAACACCCCTGCTTAATTTAAACCAGAAACACAGAAAAGATTATCTCGTGGCAGTAATCTGTCAAAACTCGAGAGGTCAAGAACTACCCCAAAGGTCACGATTTGAAGTAAAAAGTAACAACTTTATTTCATTAAAGTATAACAGAGAATAATTAACTAACAAGTATTTACAATTCTTTTCTCTAATACAGTCATAGAGTCATAGAGATGCACAGCACAGAAACAGACCCTTTGGTCCAACCTGTCCATGCCGACCAGATATCCCAACCCAATCTGGTCCCACCTGCCAGCACCCGGTCCATATCCCTCCAAACTCCTCCTGTTCATATACCCATGCAAATGCCTTTTAAATGTTGCAATTGTACCAGTCTCCACCACTTCCTCTGGCAGCTCATTCCATACACGTACTACCTTCTGCATGAAAAGGTTGCCCCTTAGGTCTCTTTTATATCATTCCCCTCTCACCCTAAACCTATGCCCTCTAGTTCTGGATTCCCTCACCCCAGGGAAAAGACTTTGCCTATTTACCCTATTCATGCCCCTCATAATTTTGTAAACCTCTATAGGGTCACCCCTCAGCCTCTGACACTCCAGGGAAAACAGCCCCAGCCTGTTCAGCCTCTCCCTATAGCTCAAATCCTCCAAACCTGGCAACATCCTTGTAAATCTTTTCCGAACCCTTTCAAGTTTCACAACATCTTTCCGATAGGAAGGAGATCAGAATTGCACGCAATATTCCAACAGTGGCCTAACCAATGTCCTATACAGCCGCAACATGACCTCCCTATAGCTCAAATCCTGTTTCTCTGACCAACAAAGGAAAACATACCAAACACCTTCTTCACTATCCTATCTACCTGCGACTCCACTTTCAAGGAGCTATGAACCTGCACTCCAAGGTCTCTTTGTTCAGCAACACTCCCTAGGACCTTACCATTTAGTGTGTTAATCCTGCTAACATTTGCTTTCCCAAAAATGCAGCACCTCGCATTTATCTGAATTAAACTCCATCTGCCACTTCTCAGCCCATTGACCCATCTGATCAAGATCTTGGTGTAATCTGAGGTAACCTTCTTCGCTGTCCACTACACCTCCACTTTTGGTGTCATCTGCAAATTTACTAACCATACCTCTTATTTTCACATCCAAATCATTTATATAAATGACAAAATGTAGAGGACCCAGCGCCGTTCCTTGTGGCACTCCACTGGTCACAGACCTCCAGTCTGAAAAACAACCTTCCACCACCACCCTCTGTCTTCTACTTTTGAGCCAGTTCTATATCCAAATGGCTAGTTCTCCCTTATCCCGTGAGATATAACTTTGCTAACCAGTCTCCCATGGGGAACATCATTGAATGCCTTACATCTACCACTCTGCCCTCATCAATCCTCTTTGTTACTTCTTCAAAAAACTCAATCAAGTTTGTGAGACATGATTTCCCACGCACAAAGTCATGTTGACTATCCCTAATCAGTCCTTGCCTTTCCAAATACATGTACATCTTGTCCCTCAGGATTCCTTCCAATAACTTGCCCACCACCGACGTCAGGCTCACTGGTCTATAGTTCCCTGGCTTGTCCTTACCACCCTTTTAGCTGAGATCTCCTTACAAGTTTGTTTCCCAATTTCCCTCTGACTATTAGAGGGTCTATAATACAATCCCAATAAGGTGATCATCCCTTTCTTATTTCTCAGTTCCACCCAAATAACTTCCCTGGATGCATTTCTGGGAATATCCTCCCTCAGCACAGCTATAATGCTATCCCTTATCAAAAATGCCACTCCCCATCCTCTCTTGCCTCCCCTTCTATCCTTCCTGTAGCTTTTGCATCCTGGAACATTAAGCTGCCAGTCCTGCCCATCCCTGAGCCATGTTTCTGTAATTGCTATGATATCCCAGTCCCATGTTCCTAACCATGCCCTGAGTTCATCTGCCTTTCCCGTTAGGCCCCTTGCATTGAAATAAATGCAGTTTAATTTATCTGTCCTATCTTGTCCCTGCCTGCCCTGACTGTTTGACTCACTTCTGTCCTCAACTGTACCAGTCTCAGATTGATCTCTTTCCTCACTATCTCCCCGGGTGCCACCCCTGACCTTACCAGTTTAAATCCTCCCGAGCAGCTCTAGCAATTCTCCCTGCCAGTATATTAGTCGCCTTCCAATTTAGGTGCAATCCATCCTTCTTGTACAGATCACTTCTACCCTAAAAGAGATTTCAATGATCCAAACATGTGAATCCTTCTCCCATACACCAGCTCCTCAGCCATGCATTCATCTGCTCTACCTCCAATTCCTGCCCTCACTAGCTCGTAGCACCGAGAGTAATCCAGATATTACTACTCTCAAGGACCTCCTTTTTAAATTTCTGCCTAACTCTCTGTAATCTATCTTTTACCTTCCCCTTCTACAATAAGAATCCGATAAAAGCCCTGATTAAGATTTACCAAAAATTCAAATTTCAAAATCAGCCAGCTGTTGAATCTTCTCTTTGTATCTTCCTCTGTCTTCTATTCTTCTTCTTAGGGACTATGTTTCACAGGTCACTGATAGATTAAGGTACCTTTAAGAGAGGTATTCTCGGGCAGTCTGCATGTGTTGGTAGCTTGGCAGCTCTCCTCCAACTGTTCAATTTTTCCCAGTCTTATATCCCTAAAGCATCAGATTTAATATTGTCAATAGACTAGATTCAAACTTGATTAGATTTTGGCATTTTTTTGGTGTATAATTTAAACTGATTGGCCTAATATGAATTTTTGTTTTGGCTCCAGGCAACCAGCTTTATTAGCTGCTGGACCAAAAGGTTACATTGTATCTTGTTCAGAAAACATGGTGCTGTCAGGTAGTTCTGCTAGCTTTTAACTTTCTGAAAGGTATAGTACACCAACATCTTCATAACAAGCTCAAATCCTCCAAACCCGACAACATCCTTGTAAACCTTTTCTGAATCCTTTCAAGTTTCACAACATCCTTCTGATGGGAAGGAGACCAGATGACAAAACTAAAACTCCGACAGTGTGCAGCACATAAATTTCATGTCAACTGCATAAGTGTGTTAAGAGTGGGCCTCCACTCCTTACATAGGGTCAAGCAGGCTATTGTAGTCTGCCCTGCAATTCAATAAGATCACGGTCAATCTAATAATTTTCAAATCCACTTTCCTGCCTTTTCCCCAAAACTCTTAATTCCCTGACTGATTGAAACATCTGTCTATCTCAGCCTTGAATATACTTAACGACTCAGCCTTGACAGTCCTCCACGGCAAATTACTCCACAGATTCACTACCCTCTGAGAGAACATTTTCCTCATTTCTGTTTTAAATGTGTAACCCCTTATTCTGAGATTATGTTTTCTGGTCCTAGATTCTCACACAAGTAGAAACAATCTATTCACATCTACCTTGTCAAGGTCCCTAACAACCTTGTATGTTTTTCAATAAGGACGCCTCTAAATCCCAATGAATACAGGCCCAACCTACTCAATCTCTTATCATAAAATAGTCTTCCTTTGCCTGGAATGAGCTTAGCGAACCTTCTCTGTACTGCATCCAATACCAGTACAGATGCACAATCCTTTATCTGAAATGTTTTGGACCAGCTGGTTATCGGAATTCAGAATTTTTCGAACTTCAGAATAAGTGACAGTTAGATGGTGAAATTTTAAAACATCTTATCTAACTGTGAGTAAAACTGGCCCTTAAACAGCTTTGAGGCCTGTCAGTGCGGGGCCATGCACCCCCACGTCGCATTTGAGTGACATACATTGAGTGGGTGTGGAGTTGGGTTAACTGTTTGCACGCCAAACAACCTTGTTAATGAGAAAAAAAAATCACAAAAAAACCCCTTGGATTTCAGAGCTTTTGGATTTCAGAAAACGGGCTGTCTACCTGTATCTCTTTCCTTAGTTGAGGAGACCAAAACTGTTCACAGTATTCCAGCTGTCATCTGACTAGTGTCTTGTCTAGTTTTAGCAAAACCTCTCTTCTTCTACACTTCACTCCCTTTGAAATAAAGACCAACATTTCATTTGGTTTCTCTGATAGCCATTAAACTTGGATGCTGTATATTTTTGCAATTTGTGCTTCAGGACTCCCAAATCCCTCTTGTCAGTTGCTTTCTGAAGTATATCTCCATTTAAGTATTATCTAGCTCTTCTATTTTTCCTGCCAAAGTGCATAATCTGGTGAATATTTGCAGTTTTATTGCTTCTGAAAGTGCATAATCTCACATTTTCCCATGTTATACTTCATCTGCCAGGATTTTGTCCTAATCACTTAACCTGGTGGCTCAGCGATTAGGACTGCTACCTCACACACCAGGCACCTGGTTTCAAGTCCACCCTCGGCTGACTGCCTGTGTGGAGTTTGCATATTCACCCCATGTCTGCGTGTGTTGCGTCCCACAGTCCAAAGTCGTATAGGTGAACCATGTGAATGCAGGGTAACAGGGTTGGGGATGGGATGCTCTTCAGAGGTTGGTGTGAACTCGATGGGCTGAATAGCCTGCTTCCACATTGTAGGGATTCTACCTATATCTACATGCATCTTGTGTCATCCTCGCCTCTTGCTCTCCCACCTGCTTTTGTGTCATCCATGAACATTTACTATATTCACTTTCCTCATAAAAGTCATTAATATATATTGTAATTAAATGCCGCCCCAGCGACATGTGGTACTCCACTCATTACAGGTTTTCATCATGAAAATGCCCAAACCTCTGTCTTCTATGATTTAGCCAATACTTTATCCAGGCCAATATACTATCTCCACCACATGTGCTCTTATCTTGTTAAGTAGGTCTAATATGTGATATCTTATACTTTCTGAAAATCCAACTTTATCTATCCTGCTTGATACCTCCTCAAACAGTCCTAGTAAATTTGTCAGGTATTATCTTAGAACTTATAAAAACCGCTGTATTTTAAAAAAAAATGTTCATTATAATAATATGTTCATGTGTCGCAATCTGTAAGAATCATTCACACAATGAATTACTTGCACATCCTGTGTTTGTTAATTAGATAACATTTTAAAAAATCTCCACCTCCTGGATGTTCCAGAAATAGCAATGATATGAATGAACAGAATCTTTTGGTTTGAAGTTTGGTTACAAAAGAATGTTACTCAGGACAAGAGAGCATTTTGCTTTGCTTGGCAAAGTACAACGGAATTTTCAACATAAACTGAGACACTTGAACTAGCACACTGTACCTCAGTTTCCAAATTATCTAAAAGATAGCATCGTTGTTTACATGGTAGAGCACTGGAACACAAGCTTAGACAATACAGGGTTTGAGCCTCAAGTAGCACTTAGCCTTGTAGCCTAAGATACTTCTACAAGTTAATTACTCCTCAGTCAGGCAATGGTAATATTGGAGGAATACTGCACCTTAGATATCAGAAGAGCTATTCTGCCGTTGTGGCTTTGTTGTCGCAACATTAAAATTTATCATTGAGCTTGTTTAGTCAACTCATTCAATTATAATTGCGTCCAATTTCTATATACAGGACTAGAAAACAGTGTATTATTCAAGCTACCAATCACATTAACTATTTAACATTCATTAAAACTTAATGTCACCCATTTTGCTTAAAAACAAAGTACAGCTGATGTTGAAGATTTGAAATTAAAAACATAGAAAAAAACGGGAACCGAGGGAGAATGGTATCGGATTTGAGACATTAACTTAGTTTCTCCTTCCGCAGATACTGTCAGACTAGCTGAATTTCGCCAACCATTTTTATTTAATTGTTTTTGAATTGCTTTGAAATATTTCTGAAGCACAACAAACTGAAATTTCAGTAGACAAACTCCCCACAAAAATGTTCAACTATGTTCTTTTGTGTACTGTTTTCAGATATGCATTAATCCATTTATTTTGCTTCTGGAAAGAGTGCTAACGGAAACATTGCAATCTTGTCAAGCTTTCATATAAACAGCTTCTGTTTTAATAGATGCTCTACATAAATACAAGATCTCTTTCATTTTCATGCATCTCTGAATAACCAAGTAAGCTTCACATCTCTAAGCCTTAGACAAAGTTGAGTCATAACAACTAAAAGGTACAAAATATCAATAAAATAATTTCAATGTACGATCATACTTCAAGAAGATTTATTTAACTTAGTTAGGAATCCAGGTATGCAAGTTTTGTGTATGACACTGAGTATAATCAACAATTTGGTATAAGACTTGCAGCTGTAATTCCTTTCATAGTCATGCAAGAGATACACTAAGGTTTATGTTTCTGACCCACTTTATAGTTGGTTTTGCAATTGTAAAGTTTGTCATTCCCAAATGTATCACTTATTCAGTCAAGAATTTACAGAAAACTATCAGCTAAGGAAAGGAAATACCTGGAGCAGGTTATTTAAAAATAAACCACTTAACAATTAGCTGATGACTTTAAAACCAAATTAAAAGCAGTATTTTCGTACTTGGAACATTCAGTACTGAGCTAAGCCTTGTGATAAAATGTGTTTAGGGTTGAAGGAATAGGAGTGAGCCTTTGTAGATTTTATTGCCTTGATTGAACAACTTCAATTCAATTAATGGCCCCGATTCAAAATCAATGTATGATATTTTATTTAATTTTACTACTTGTTCCAGTCATGAAAGATTGATCTTTATTAGTTCAACTTTTATGACCTCAGTGGCATATTCTAAGCCCTGTGCAGCATAAGGAAATATATATATTAGACACATTGGGTTCAATTTTTCAAGGAAATCTGGATTGGGAATTTGAGGTGAGGCAACCCATGATTTGACCCCAATGAACATCATGTTGGTGTGGCACCACAACTCTGAACCTGAGTTGTTTTCTAGGAGCAAGGATCAGATCTCATTAGCTACAAGCAGTGGATTGTCAATTTAAAGCTCATTAGTCTAATTAAGTCCCTATGCCTGTGCAGATGAGAATTTCCATTAAGACGGCCCCAACACTGGCTTAAAACTTGAGGCCAATGTAGTTGGGATCATGTCAGAAAGTGGGTTGGTCGCACTTGAATCCACAAGTAACTGCCATTTTTGCACATAAAATAGCCATTGGGCTGCAAGGCTTCCTATGGAGTTATTGCCCTCCAAGAAGAAAAACAGTCTTATCTGGGTTTCTCCCTCTCTTCCAAATATTATGCCAGCAGCTCTCACTTCAGCTAGTGGGTTGCTTATCTCTGCGCGCCAAAGGTTTTTGAGCATCAGAAGCCTGCTTTCTGTCTCTAACTGGACAGCAAGCCCACTCCCTGAAATCGAGTTGCTCTGATCACTACAGCCAGAACACGTTGTGTAGGGTCTGGTCTCCTCATCAGATTCCCATCTCATAAATAAAAATTCAGTCCATTGTATTGAGTACAATGAAAGATAGTGAACACATGACTGTTGAAGAGTTATTACCGTTTATTTTATTTGCAGTATAGGGCTAGCCATTTACTATCCTATCACTGCCTCTTGAATCCTATCACCCATTAATTCTTCAACATCACCCATTTATCCTGAATCTTTGTCTGGTTTTCCAAGCTCAAAGTACCCTGACAAAATACCATCCCAATTAGAGATATGCTGACTTCCCTCATAAAGAAGACGGTCCAGCAGCCTCATTTTGTTCAATTGTATGATTTTATTCTTTGTTCTTCCGTCTCACTCTAAAAAAAAAGCACGTACTGCAGATTTTCACCTCAGATCTAAAAATAACTCCTTCTTCAAATGGAATGCGGCAATGTTTCAACAATGCATCAGTTTTCCTTTGCTGTTCACTAAATCTGTTACTCCATACAGCACCTGCTCTGATTACCAACATTTAAACACAGAAGTGGAAAACTAGTACACCGTTATACCCTTGTAAAAGAAATAACTGACTTTCACCTTGTTCCCTGTGCTTTTTAAACAATAATTCTCCACCCTCCCCCCCCCTCCCCACCCCTCATCCACTGGGTCTTTCAAGCAAGAGCATTCACTGAATCAAGAATATAATTTCTCTCAATTCTTTATCTGCAAACTCACTCAAACAAAGAGAAGAACTGCCTCTGAAATTAGCACTCTTACCGTAACAGAATCGAAAGCAGCACAGCTGGCCCATAGCAGCCTGTGGTTTCCACGTTGTTCTCTTTAACCACTCCAAGCCACTGATCAATGATCTGCACAGCTTTGGAAAAAAGCTTTCCTTCACTTTCACAGGGGGGGAACTCAAGGCAGTGACTTGCAAAGAGCTCCACCTCCCTGTCAAGCTTACTCATGTAATTGCTTTAAGATTGATAGCAAAGCAGCCATCCTCCTTCTCTCTCTCCCCCCATCTCTCTCACTCGCTCTCTGTCTCTCTCCCTGGTCCCACCCTCATGCCAAATATGGTCTCCTTATTAATGATGCAATCTCTCAGTAATTAATTTAAAATTGTGGCACACAGCGAGTAAATGCACTGTAACTTTCTCTTTTAAACAATAAAAATCATTGAGTTTCACTGTATCAGTGCTGAGAATTATGCTTGAATTGGAAAGGTTAATCCAAGAATTAACTCTTCACATCTCAACAGCTCATCCCTTCTAGTCTTCAAAACAGAATTCTGCAAAGTGGCACGTATACATATCTCAAATGCTGAACAAAGAATCAGCAGAAATTGACAGAATCGTATATTTTTCTCCACCCAGTTTTGTCCTCTTACACACTTTGCTTGGAGATAGTAAGGCTGATTTTCCTGTGCTTTTGACAGTCATGCTACTTCCGAAGCACAGGGAAAAGGGGTGAAAAGCTATGATATCAGGAGTCTGCTCCTTTTGCAGTAAAAACAAGCATAACCCCAAGGTGGAGCATACCTGGAGGAAGATGCACACAGGGCCATTGTTTGCAGATACTAAGGGAAGACTCTAATAACACATACTCAGACTGTGCCAGACAGGTGACCACTCAGTTTAGAGATGAACTTATCTGCTTTTGCTCGACAAAAATGGATCCAACAGAAAGTTAATGACCTTTTCCTTTCAGTACCAGAAAAGGCCTGACGATCTTTTAGCTGCTGTTACTTCTTACAGTAACATCTCCTCTGGTAAGATGCACTTGCTAATTGTAGGCATTTTCATGAAATGTTAGCCTCAATTTCCTTTCTTCAGAAAAAAATGGTGCAGAACTGCATTTTAGCTGTTCTCTATTCATCTCACCATCACATAGGCACAGATGTTTTAGGCAAGTCTCTTTGTAGGAAGATTTTACAAACAGAAATCAATGTTGCAAGGTTGACCTTTGGTGGCTGGTAGTGAGAAGCCATTGCTAACTTTTCTCCCAACTTCCAATTCTGTCAGACTGGAGATTCTGAACCAGGAAAGCATCAGGTGATCAAATCATGTCAGATGGAGTGTATTTTGCCTGACTAATGCTGAAGCTATATATTACATAGTTTGAAATTAATGATGGGTTACATCATTAATAAGGACACCATATTTGGTAGAGGGATGGAAAGAGAGTGAGAGGTACAGAGAAGTTAGGAGAGAAGGGGAATGGGCATATTTCCTGTTGAATCATAAGTTGATTAAAATGCTTATCAGTAGACATCAGAAGATGATGAAATAATAATTCTGCTTCCGAGAAACAATAAAATTCAGCTCCTCACAGGATTTTTGTTGTACCCATTTCCTGAGGTTTGCTAAGGTGATTAAGACCCAGAAAGATTACCCCTTCTTTGTTTGCCTGTGGTAATAATGTGCCCCCATGAAGAACAGGTACTGTTACTGCTATTCCATCAGTGTGTAATTTAGCAACACTGAGACAGTAATAGGTCTTTGGTGCTGGCGCAAAATGGGCAATAACAAATTGACAATTAGCAAAAGGAAACTGGATGGTGTGTAAAACCTGCTCTCAATATATGATCACAAATCTTCACAACTATTCATCACAAATTTCACCCCACAGCTAAACAGCGTCATCTTACTACTTGCCTTATTATGGGGGAGTAGTCTAGTATATTTATATTCATATAGCACTTCTCAGACTCAGTGCTTATGAGAAAGAGATATAATACATCTAATATTATTTAGTGTTCGAGATAGGGTCTTTAATTTTAACAATAGCAGCTTAACTGAGATGCCAATTCCAAGACTACTTCTGACATAGTAACTGAAACGCTCATAAACATCTTGTTGTTGCTGCAGAAGTGCTATGAGAACCAGTAGATGCTTTAGACCTCTTTCTCAATTACTTAAAAGAGGTTAGCTAACTACAACAGTTAGGTGTTAAATGTTAACATCTCTAAGAGCATTTCATACCAGTATTCTTGCTTGTGGATGAAAAGCAGTATCCTTCCTCTCTAGCTGTCGTGAAGTCCCCTGATGAAGAGTCAACTAGACTTGAAATGTTAGCTTGCTCTCTCTGCATGGATGCCACCTGATCTCCAGCATTTTTTGATTTCAGTACAGATTCCAGCATCTGCTGTAATTTGCTCCTTCTTCCTCTTTACACTAGTCTGACACCACCTCTCAAGTACATTTCCTGGAATCTATTTGCTGCTGTTACTACTGTAAATTATGGATGCACAACAATTCTGCAGACATGGAAAATCTGCTGACAGCAGTATTCAGCCCCTAAAGAAATCAACACCTGATACTGACAACAGAGTTTGGAAGAAGAGAATTCAATACAAATGCTATTCTGAGGGTAAGCCAAGATGGAGGATAGGAAAAATTTCTGGCTGTAACAGGCTGCTCCTTTTTTGAGATATTTTAGGTTTTGGAGGTAATTGCCTTGAATTCCAGAAGCAGCAATTACTGTTTTATACGTTGTTGCATTGCTTTGGAACTTTGGAGAAAAAAATGTCAAAACAACAGCAGTTTTAAAAGGGAGAGGAACAGACAAAGGCAGCACATGGTGAGGTCAGTGCAGGAGAGAGAGAGAGAGAAAGGAAAAAAAACTACACTGCTAACTGACACAGTAGTGAACCTGCGCAGTTACTGTCTTTGCTGTTTGAATTCAGGTATCTCTGAACATCGGAATGCGTCTGGGAAAATTAACAAACAGTAAAATTCACAACTGATCTTGGAGGAACCTGTCTGGGAGAGGTCACAGCACAGAGACAGTTAAGTGAATAGTTCTAAGTGTGGCCTTGGGAAGTCTGCAGTAGTGAATAGAGTGGTTCTTTCTTGATTATATGTTTTATTGAGATATGTCTCTTGATTAAACTTAAAAATATAAGCCATAAATATTAAGTTAGCCTGGAGTAGAGGAATAAGACGAGGCTATTGTCTGGGTCTGCAGATTTCAAGAAGCAAAAATGGCCTTTAGTAGAGTGATATGCTCTTCTTGTCGGATGTGGGAGCTTAGGGAGAGTTTACGTGTTACGTAGGATTATATCTGCAATAAATGCCATTGGTTGCAAATCCTATCAGATTGAATGGAATGGTTGGAGAGACAGAGGCAATGAGGAATTTACAGGAGCAAAGGGTATGATGGATGGCAGTTATAGGAAGGGAGAAAAGTTGCAGAGACAGTCACATAGATGGGTTAACTCTAGGAAGGGTAAGAGAGGTAGGCAGGTAGTGCAGGAGTCTTCTACTTTCAAACAAGTATGCTGTTTGGAAAATGTGGGGGGTGATGGATTATCAGGGGAATGTAGCACAAACGGCCAAGTTTCAGGGATTGAGACTGGCTCTAACGCAATGAGGAGTACGTCGGGTTCCAAAAGATCAATTGAGTTAGGGGACTCTCTAGTCCAAAGCACAGACAGACGTTTCTGTGGCCAGCAGCAAAAAATTGGAATGATGTGTTGCTTCCCTGGTACCAGGATGAAGGATGTCTCAGGGTGCAGAGTGCTCTCAAGGGGGAGAGGGACCAGCAAGAGGTCATTGTTCACATTGGAACCAACGACATAGGAAGGAAAAAGGTTGAGATTCTGAAGGGAGAATACAGAGAGTTAGGCAGGAATTTAAAAAGGAGATCCTCGAGAGTAGTAATATCTGGATTACTCCCAGTGCTACGAGCTACTGAGGATAGGAATAGGAGGATGGAGCAGATGAATTCATGCCTGAGGAGCTGGTGTATGGGAGAGGGATTCACATTTTTGGATCATTGGAATCTCTCTGGAGTAGAAGTGACCTGTACAAGAAGGATAGGTTGCACCTAATATGGAAGGGGACTAATATACTGGCAGGGAAATTTGCTAGAGCTGCTGAGGAGGATTTAATCTAGTAAGGGAGGGGGAGGGGGTGGAGGGGGGATGGCACTCAGGGAGATAGTGAGGAAAGAGATCAATCTGAGACTGGTATAGTTGAGAAAAGAAGCGATCCAAACAGTCAGAGCAGGCAGGAAAAAAGCAGTGAATAAGGTAGGACTGATAAATTAAACTACATTTATTTCAATGCAAGGGCCCGAACAGGAAAGGCAGATGGTTAGGAACATGGGACTGGGATATCATTGCAATTATAGAAACATAGCTAAGGGATGGACAGGACTAGCAGCTTAATGTTCCAGGATACAAATGCTACAGGAAGGACAGAAAGGAGGGGAAGTGGCATTTTAAAAAGGGATAGCATTACGACTGCACTGAGGGAGGATATTCCTGGAAATACATCCAGGGAAGTTATTTGGGTGGAATTGAGAAATATGAAAGCGATGATCATCTTATTCGGATTGTATTTGATTCAAACCTAGATTATCCGAACGTGATGGGCGGGCACTATTTAGTTTAGATAATCGATAATTCAGTTAATTGATTTCCACTGGGGCTCAGAGTTTTTAAAGTCTGCTCCACGTTCAGGAGATGAGGCAGCAGGACACAGCGTGGGAGGCCCCAGCCCCAACACCGCCCCCGCCCCCAACCCAGTGCGACACCGCCCTCCCCGCCCCCAACCCCGTGCGACACCGCCCCCGCCCCAACCCCGTGCGACACCGCCCCCGCCCCAACCCCGTGCGACACCGCCCCCTCCCCAACACCGTGCGACACTGCCCCCGCCCCAACTCCGTGCGACACTGCCCCGCCCCAACTCCGTGCGACACTGCCCCCTCCCCAACCCCGTGCGACACTGCCCCCGCCCCAACTCCGTGCGACACCGCCCCGCCCCCAACCCCGTGCGACACTGCCCCCTCCCCAACCCCGTGCGACACTGCCCCCTCCCGAACCCCGTGCGACACCGCCCCCGCCCCCAACCCCGTGCGACACCGCCCCGCCCCCAACCCCGTGCGACACTGCCCCCGCCCCAACTCCGTGCGACACTGCCCCCGCCCCAACTCCGTGCGACACTGCCCCCGCCCCAACTCCGTGCGACACTGCCCCCTCCCCAACTCCGTGCGACACTGCCCCCGCCCCCAACCCCGTGCGACACTGCCCCCGCCCCAACTCCGTGCGACACTGCCCCCTCCCCAACCCCGTGCGACACCGCCCCCTCCCCAACCCCATGCGACACCGCCCCGCCCCCAACCCCGTGCGACACTGCCCCCGCCCCAACCCCGTGCGACACTGCCCCCGCCCCAACCCCGTGCGACACCGCCCCCTCCCCAACCCCGTGCGACACCGCCCCCTCCCCAACCCCGTGCGACACTGCCCCCTCCCCAACCCCGTGCGACACCGCCCCGCCCCCAACCCCGTGCGACACCGCCCCGCCCCCAACCCCGTGCGACACCGCCCCCGCCCCAACCCCGTGCGACACCGCCCCCGCCCCCAACCCCGTGCGACACCGCCCCCGTCCCCAACCCCGTGCGACACCGCCCCCGCCCCCAACCCCGTGCGACACTGCCCCCTCCCCAACCCCGTGCGACACCGCCCCCGTCCCCAACCCCGTGCGACACCGCCCACGCCCCAACCCCGAGCAACACCGCCCCCGCCCCCAACCCCGTGCAACACCGCCCCGTCCCCAACCTCGAGCAACACAGCCCCCGCCCCAACCCGGTGCAACACTGCCCCTCCCCCAACCCAGTGCAACACTGCCCCGCCCCCAACCCAGTGCAACACCGCCCCCGCCCCCAACCCTGTGCGACACCGCCCCCGTCCCCAACCCCGTGCAACACCGCCCCCGCCCCCAACCCCGTGCAACACCGCCCCCGCCCCCAACCCGGTGCAACACCGCCCCCGCCCCCAACCCGGTGCAACACCGCCCCCGCCCCCAACCCCGTGCAACACCGCCCCACCCCCAACCCCCTGCAACACCGCCCCCGCCCCCAACCCGGTGCAACACCGCCCCCGCCCCCAACCCGGTGCAACACCGTCCCCGCCCCCAACCCCGAGCAACACCGCCCCCGCCCCCAACCCCGAGCAACACCGCCCCCGCCCCCAACCCCGTGCAACACCGCCCCCGCCCCCAACCCAGTGCAACACCGCCCCGCCCCCAACCCAGTGCAACACCGCCCCCGCCCCCAACCCAGTGCAACACCGCCCCCGCCCCCAACCCCCTGCAACACCGCCCCGCCCCCAACCCAGTGCGACACTGCCCCCTCCCCCAACCCCCTGCATCACCGCCCCGCCCCCAACCCCCTGCAACACCGCCCCCGTCCCCAACCCCCTGCAACACCGCCCCCGCCCCCAACCCCCTGCAACACCGCCCCCGCCCCCAACCCCCTGCAACACCGACCCGCCCCCAACCCAGTGCGACACCGCCCCCGCCCCCAACCCAGTGCGACACCGCCCCCGCCCCCAACCCGGTGCGACACCGCCCCCGCCCCCAACCCCCTGCAACACCGCCCCCGCCCCCAACCCGGTGCAACACTGCCCCCGCCCCCAACCCGGTGCAACACCGTCCCCGCCCCCAACCCGGTGCAACACCGCCCCCGTCCCCAACCCCGTGCAACACCGCCCCGCCCCCAACCCCGAGCAACACCGCCCCGCCCCCAACCCCGAGCAACACCGCCCCCGCCCCCAACCCGGTGCAACACCGCCCCCGCCCCCAACCCGGTGCAACACCGCCCCCGTCCCCAACCCCGTGCAACACCGCCCCCGCCCCCAACCCGGTGCAACACCGCCCCCGTCCCCAACCCCGTGCAACACCGCCCCCGCCCCCAACCCGGTGCAACACCGCCCCCGCCCCCAACCCCGAGCAACACCGCCCCCGCCCCCAACCCCGTGCAACACCGCCCCCGCCCCCAACCCCGTGCAACACCGCCCCCGCCCCCAACCCCGTGCAACACCGCCCCCGCCCCCAACCCAGTGCAACACTGCCCCGCCCCCAACCCCGAGCAACACCGCCCCGCCCCCAACCCAGTGCAACACCGCCCCCGCCCCCAACCCCGTGCAACACCGCCCCCGCCCCCAACCCAGTGCAACACTGCCCCGCCCCCAACCCCGAGCAACACCGCCCCCGCCCCCAACCCAGTGCAACACTGCCCCCGCCCCCAACCCGGTGCAACACCGCCCCCGCCCCCAACCCGGTGCAACACCGCCCCCTCCCCCAACCCCGAGCAACACCGACCCCGCCCCCAACCCGGTGCAACACCGCCCCCGCCCCCAACCCAGTGCAACACTGCCCCGCCCCCAACCCCGAGCAACACTGCCCCGCCCCCAACCCCGAGCAACACCGCCCCCGCCCCCAACCCCGAGCAACACCGCCCCCGCCCCCAACCCCGAGCAACACCGCCCCCGCCCCCAACCCGGTGCAACACCGCCCCCGCCCCCAACCCGGTGCAACACCGCCCCCGCCCCCAACCCGGTGCAACACCCCCCCCGTCCCCAACCCCGTGCAACACCACCCCGCCCCCAACCCCGAGCAACACCGCCCCCGCCCCCAACCCAGTGCAACACTGCCCCGCCCCCAACCACGAGCAACACCGACCCGCCCCCAACCCCGAGCAACACCGCCCCCGCCCCCAACCCCGAGCAACACCGCCCCCGTCCCCAACCCAGTGCATCACTGCCCCGCCCCCAACCCAGTGCAACACCGCCCCCGCCCCCAACCCAGTGCAACACTGCCCCGCCCCCAACCCAGTGCAACACTGCCCCGCCCCCAACCCCGAGCAACACCGCCCCCGCCCCCAACCCCGAGCAACACCGCCCCCGCCCCCAACCCTGTGCAACACTGCCCCGCCCCCAACCCAGTGCAACACCGCCCCCGCCCCCAACCCCGAGCAACACCGCCCCCGCCCCCAACGCCGTGCAACACAGCCCCCGTCCCCAACCCAGTGCATCACTGCCCCGCCCCCAACCCAGTGCAACACCGCCCCCGTCCCCAACCCTGTGCGACACCGACACCGCCCCCAACCCTGTGCGACACCGCCCCCGTCCCCAACCCTGTGCGACACCGCCACCCCGCCCCCAACCCTGTGCGACACCGCCCCCGCCCCCAACCGACACCGCCCCCGCCCCCAACCCTGTGCGACACCGCCCCGCCCCCAATCCCGAGCAACACCGACCCCTCCCCCAACCCCGAGCAACACCGCCTCCGCCCCCAACCCCGTGCAACACTGCCCCCGCCCCCAACCCAGTGGAACACCGTCCCCATCCCCAACCCTGTGCGACACCGCCCCCGCCCCCAACCCCGAGCGACACCGACCCCTCCCCCAACCCCGAGCAACACCGCCTCCGCCCCCAACCCCGTGCAACACTGCCCCCGCCCCCAACCCAGTGGAACACCGTCCCCATCCCCAACCCTGTGCGACACTGCCCCCTCCCCCAACACGGTGCAACACTGCCCCGCCCCCAACCCAGTGCGACACTGCCCCGCCCCCAACCCAGTGCAACACCGCCCCCTCCCCCAACCCAGTGCAACACCGTCCCCATCCCCAACCCTGTGCAACACCGCCCCCGCCCCAACCCCGTGCGACACCGCCCCCGCCCCAACCCGGTGCAACACCGCCCCCGCCCCCAACCCCCTGCAACACCGCCCCCGCACCCAACCCGGTGCAACACCGCCCCCGCCCCCAACCCGGTGCAACACCGCCCCCGCCCCCAACCCGGTGCAAAGCCGCGCCCGCCCCCAACCCGGCGCAACACTGCCCCCGCCCCCAACCCCCTGCAACACCGCCCCCGCCCCCAACCCAGTGCAACACTGCCCCCGCCCCCAACCCGGTGCAACACCGCCCCCGTCCCCAACCCCGTGCAACACCGCCCCCGCCCCCAACCCCGAGCAACACTGCCCCGCCCCCAACCCCGTGCAACACCGCCCCCGTCCCCAACCCCGTGCAACACCGCCCCCGCCCCCAACCCCGAGCAACACTGCCCCGCCCCCAACCCCGTGCAACACCGCCCCCGCCCCCAACCCCGAGCAACACCGCCCCCGCCCCCAACCCCGTGCAACACCGCCCCCGCCCCCAACCCCGTGCAACGCCGCCCCCGCCCCCAACCCCGAGCAACACCGCCCCCGCCCCCAACCCCGTGCAACACCGCCCCCGCCCCCAACCCTGTGCAACACTGCCCCGCCCCCAACCCCGAGCAACACCGCCCCCGCCCCCAACCCCGGGCAACACCGCCCCCGCCCCCAACCCCGTGCAACACCGCCCCCGCCCCCAACCCCGTGCAACACCGCCCCCGCTCCCAACCCAGTGCAACACTGCCCCGCCCCCAACCCCGAGCAACACCGCCCCGCCCCCAACCCCGTGCAACACCGCCCCCGCCCCCAACCCGGTGCAACACCGCCCCCGCCCCCAACCCGGTGCAACACCGCCCCCGCCCCCAACCCCGTGCAACACCGCCCCCGCCCCCAACCCTGTGCAACACTGCCCCGCCCCCAACCCCGAGCAACACCGCCCCCGCCCCCAACCCCGGGCAACACCGCCCCCGCCCCCAACCCCGTGCAACACCGCCCCCGCCCCCAACCCCGTGCAACACCGCCCCCGCTCCCAACCCAGTGCAACACTGCCCCGCCCCCAACCCCGAGCAACACCGCCCCCGCCCCCAACCCCGTGCAACACCGCCCCCGCCCCCAACCCGGTGCAACACCGCCCCCGCCCCCAACCCGGTGCAACACCGCCCCCGCCCCCAACCCGGTGCAACACCGCCCCCGCCCCCAACCCAGTGCAACACCGCCCCCGCCCCCAACCCGGTGCAACACCGCCCCCGCCCCCAACCCGGTGCAACACCGCCCCCGCCCCCAACCCGGTGCAAGACCGCCCCCGCCCCCAACCCGGTGCAACACCGCCCCCGCCCCCAACCCAGTGCATCACTGCCCCGCCCCCAACGCCGTGCAACACTGCCCCGCCCCCAGCCCAGTGCATCACTGCCCCGCCCCCAACCCAGTGCAACACCGCCCCCGCCCCCAACCCAGTGCAACACTGCCCCGCCCCCAACCCAGTGCAACACTGCCCCGCCCCCAACCCCGAGCAACACCGCCCCCGCCCCCAACCCCGAGCAACACCGCCCCCGCCCCCAACGCCGTGCAACACAGCCCCCGTCCCCAACCCAGTGCAACACCGCCCCCCCCGCCCCCAACCCTGTGCGACACTGCCCCGCCCCCAACCCTGTGCGACACCGCCCCCTCCCCCAACCCCGAGCAACACCGCCCCCGCCCCCAACCCCGAGCAACACCGCCCCCGCCCCCAACGCCGTGCAACACAGCCCCCGTCCCCAACCCAGTGCAACACCGCCCCCCCCGCCCCCAACCCTGTGCGACACTGCCCCGCCCCCAACCCTGTGCGACACCGCCCCCTCCCCCAACCCAGTGCAACACCGCCCCCCCCGCCCCCAACCCTGTGCGACACCGCCCCCGCCCCCAACCCTGTGCGACACCGCCCCGCCCCCAACCCTGTGCAACACCGCCCCCGCCCCCAACCCTGTGCAACACCGCCCCCGCCCCCAACCCTGTGCGACACCGCCCCCTCCCCCAACCCTGTGCGACACCGCCCCGTCCCCAACCCAGTGCAACACAGCCCCCGCCCCCAACCCTGTGCAACACCGCCCCCGCCCCCAACCCTGTGCAACACCGCCCCCTCCCCCAACCCTGTGCGACACCGCCCCCGCCCCCAACCCTGTGCAACACCGCCCCCGCCCCCAACCCAGTGCAACACAGCCCCCGCCCCCAACCCTGTGCAACACCGCCCCCGCCCCCAACCCTGTGCGACACCGCCCCCGCCCCCAACCCTGTGCGACACCGCCCCCGCCCCCAACCCTGTGCGACACCGCCCCCGCCCCCAACCCTGTGTGACACCGCCCCCTCCCCCAACCCCGTGTGACACCGCCCCCGCCCCCAACCCCGTGCAACACCGCCCCCGCCCCCAACCCTGTGCAACACTGCCCCCGTCCCCAACCCAGTGCAACACTGCCCCCGCCCCCAACCCAGTGCAACACCGCCCCGCCCCCAACCCAGTGCAACACCGCCCCCGCCCCCAACCCCGTGCAACACCGCCCCCGCCCCCAACCCCGTGCAACACCGCCCCCGCCCCCAACCCTGTGCAACACCGCCCCCGCCCCCAACCCTGTGCAACACCGCCCCCGCCCCCAACCCAGTGCAACACCGCCCCCGCCCCCAACCCTGTGCGACACCGCCCCGTCCCCAACCCAGTGCAACACCGCCCCGCCCCCAACCCAGTGCAACACCGCCCCCCCGCCCCCAACCCAGTGCAACACCGACCCCGCCCCCAACCCCGTGCAACACCGCCCCCGCCCCCAACCCCGTGCAACACCGCCCCCGCCCCCAACCCCGTGCAACACCGCCCCCGCCCCCAACCCAGTGCAACACCGCCCCCGCCCCCAACCCCGTGCAACACCGCCCCCGCCCCCAACCCAGTGCAACACCGCCCCCGCCCCCAACCCCGTGCAACACCGCCCCCGCCCCCAACCCAGTGCAACACCGCCCCCGCCCCCAACCCCGTGCAACACCGCCCCCGCCCCCAACCCCGTGCAACACCGCCCCCGCCCCCAACCCCGTGCAACACCGCCCCCGCCCCCAACCCCGTGCAACACCGCCCCCGCCCCCAACCCAGTGCAACACCGCCCCGCACCCAACCCAGTGCAACACCGCCCCCGCCCCCAACCCTGTGCAACACCGCCCCCGTCCCCAACCCTGTGCAACACCGCCCCCGCCCCCAACCCAGTGCAACACCGCCCCCGCCCCCAACCCTGTGCAACACCGCCCCCTCCCCCAACCCTGTGCGACACCGCCCCGTCCCCAACCCAGTGCAACACCGCCCCGCCCCCAACCCAGTGCAACACCGCCCCCCCGCCCCCAACCCCGTGCAACACCGCCCCCGCCCCCAACCCTGTGCAACACTGCCCCCGTCCTCAACCCTGTGCAACACCGCCCCCGCCCCCAACCCAGTGCAACACCGCCCCCCCGCCCCCAACCCAGTGCAACACCGCCCCCCCGCCCCCAACCCCGTGCAACACCGCCCCCGCCCCCAACCCTGTGCAACACCGCCCCCGTCCCCAACCCTGTGCAACACCGCCCCCTCCCCAACCCTGTGCAACACTGCCCCCTCCCCAACCCCGAGCAACACCGCCCCCGCCCCCAACCCGGTGCAACACTGCCCCCTCCCCAACCCCGAGCAACACCGCCCCCTCCCCCAACCCGGTGCAACACTGCCCCGCCCCCAACCCCGAGCAACACCGCCCCCGCCCCCAACCCTGTGCAACACCGCCCCGCCCCCAACCCTGTGCAACACTGCCCCCTCCCCAACCCCGAGCAACACCCCCCCCCCAACCCAGTGCAACACCGCCCCCGCCCCCAACCCTGTGCAACACTGCCCCCGTCCCCAACCCTGTGCAACACCGCCCCCGCCCCCAACCCCCTGCAACACCGCCCCCGCCCCCAACCCAGTGCAACACCGCCCCCGCCCCCAACCCAGTGCAACACCGCCCCCGCCCCCAACCCTGTGCAACACTGCCCCCGTCCCCAACCCTGTGCAACACCGCCCCCGTCCCCAAACCCGTGCAACACCGCCCCCTCCCCCAACCCGGTGCAACACTGCCCCGCCCCCAACCCCGAGCAACACCGCCCCCGCCCCCAACCCTGTGCAACACCGCCCCCTCCCCCAACCCGGTGCAACACTGCCCCGCCCCCAACCCAGTGCAACACCGCCCCCTCCCCAACCCCGAGCAACACCGACCCCGCCCCCAACCCGGTGCAACACTGCCCCCTCCCCAACCCCGAGCAACACCGCCCCCTCCCCCAACCCAGTGCAACACCGCCCCCCCCGCCCCCAACCCTGTGCGACACCGCCCCCGCCCCCAACCCTGTGCAACACAGCCCCCTCCCCCAACCCGGTGCAACACTGCCCCGCCCCCAACCCCGAGCAACACCGCCCCCGCCCCCAACCCTGTGCAACACCGCCCCGCCCCCAACCCTGTGCAACACTGCCCCCTCCCCAACCCCGAGCAACACCCCCCCCCCAACCCAGTGCAACACCGCCCCCGCCCCCAACCCTGTGCAACACTGCCCCCGTCCCCAACCCTGTGCAACACCGCCCCCGCCCCCAACCCCCTGCAACACCGCCCCCGCCCCCAACCCAGTGCAACACCGCCCCCGCCCCCAACCCAGTGCAACACCGCCCCCGCCCCCAACCCTGTGCAACACTGCCCCCGTCCCCAACCCTGTGCAACACCGCCCCCGTCCCCAAACCCGTGCAACACCGCCCCCTCCCCCAACCCGGTGCAACACTGCCCCGCCCCCAACCCCGAGCAACACCGCCCCCGCCCCCAACCCTGTGCAACACCGCCCCCTCCCCCAACCCGGTGCAACACTGCCCCGCCCCCAACCCAGTGCAACACCGCCCCCTCCCCAACCCCGAGCAACACCGACCCCGCCCCCAACCCGGTGCAACACTGCCCCCTCCCCAACCCCGAGCAACACCGCCCCCTCCCCCAACCCAGTGCAACACCGCCCCCCCCGCCCCCAACCCTGTGCGACACCGCCCCCGCCCCCAACCCTGTGCAACACAGCCCCCTCCCCCAACCCGGTGCAACACTGCCCCGCCCCCAACCCCGAGCAACACCGCCCCCGCCCCCAACCCTGTGCAACACCGCCCCCGCCCCCAACCCTGTGCAACACTGCCCCCTCCCCAACCCCGAGCAACACCCCCCCCCAACCCAGTGCAACACCGCCCCCGCCCCCAACCCTGTGCAACACTGCCCCCGTCCCCAACCCTGTGCAACACCGCCCCCGCCCCCAACCCAGTGCAACACCGCCCCCGCCCCCAACCCAGTGCAACACCGCCCCCGCCCCCAACCCAGTGCAACACCGCCCCCGCCCCCAACCCAGTGCAACACCGCCCCCTCCCCCAACCCGGTGCAACACTGCCCCGCCCCCAACCCCGAGCAACACCGCCCCCGCCCCCAACCCTGTGCAACACCGCCCCCGCCCCCAACCCGGTGCAACACTGCCCCCTCCCCAACCCCGAGCAACACCGCCCCCTCCCCCAACCCAGTGCAACACCGCCCCCCCCGCCCCCAACCCTGTGCGACACCGCCCCGTCCCCAACCCAGTGCAACGCCGCCCCCGCCCCCAACCCAGTGCAACACCGCCCCCAACCCAGTGCAACACTGCCCCCGTCCCCAACCCTGTGCAACACCGCCCCCGCCCCCAACCCTGTGCAACACTGCCCCCTCCCCAACCCCGTGCAACACCGCCCCCGCCCCCAACCCAGTGCAACACCGCCCCCGCCCCAACCCCGTGCAACACCGCCCCCGCCCCCAACCCAGTGCAACACCGCCCCCAACCCAGTGCAACACCGCCCCCGTCCCCAACCCCGTGCAACACCGCCCCCGCCCCCAACCCAGTGCAACGCCGCCCCCGCCCCCAACCCAGTGCAACACCGCCCCCGCCCCCAACCCAGTGCAACACCGCCCCGCCCCCAACCCAGTGCAACACCGCCCCGCCCCCAACCCAGTGCAACACCGCCCCCGCCCCAACCCGGTGCAACACTGCCCCCTCCCCAACCCCGAGCAACACAGCCCCCGCCCCCAACCCTGTGCAACACTGCCCCCAACCCAGTGCAACACTGCCCCCGTCCCCAACCCTGTGCAACACCGCCCCCGCCCCCAACCCAGTGCAACACTGCCCCCGCCCCCAACCCAGTGCAACACCGCCCCCAACCCAGTGCAACACTGCCCCCGTCCCCAACCCTGTGCAACACCGCCCCCGTCCCCAACCCCGTGCAACACCGCCCCCGCCCCCAACCCTGTGCAACACTGCCCCCTCCCCAACCCCGTGCAACACCGCCCCCGCCCCCAACCCAGTGCAACACCGCCCCCGCCCCAACCCCGTGCAACACCGCCCCCGCCCCCAACCCTGTGCAACACTGCCCCCGCCCCCAACCCAGTGCAACACTGCCCCCGTCCCCAACCCCGTGCAACACCGCCCCCGCCCCCAACCCTGTGCAACACTGCCCCCTCCCCAACCCCGAGCAACACCGCCCCCGCCCCCAACCCGGTGCAACACCGCCCCCTCCCCAACCCCGAGCAACACCGCCCCCTCCCCCAACCCGGTGCAACACTGCCCCGCCCCCAACCCCGAGCAACACCGCCCCCGCCCCCAACCCTGTGCAACACCGCCCCCGCCCCCAACCCTGTGCAACACTGCCCCCTCCCCAACCCCGAGCAACACCGCCCCCGCCCCCAACCCGGTGCAACACTGCCCCCTCCCCAACCCCGAGCAACACCGCCCCCTCCCCTAACCCGGTGCAACACTGCCCCGCCCCCAACCCCGAGCAACACCGCCCCCGCCCCCAACCCTGTGCAACACCGCCCCCTCCCCCAACCCGGTGCAACACTGCCCCGCCCCCAACCCAGTGCAACACCGCCTCCTCCCCAACGCCGAGCAACACCGCCCCCGCCCCCAACCCTGTGCAACACCGCCCCCTCCCCCAACCCGGTGCAACACTGCCCCGCCCCCAACCCAGTGCAACACCGCCCCCTCCCCAACCCCGAGCAACACCGCCCCCGCCCCCAACCCTGTGCAACACCGCCCCCTCCCCCAACCCCGTGCAACACTGCCCCCTCCCCCAACCCGGTGCAACACCGCATCCGCCCCAACCCCGTGCGACACTGCCCCGCCCCCAACCCAGTGCAACACTGCCCCCTCCCGCAACCCAGTGCAACACCGCCCCCGCCCCCAACCCCGAGCAACACCGCCCCACCCCCAACCCCGTGCAACACCGCCCCCACCCCCAACCCCGAGCAACACCGCCCCCGTCCCCAACCCAGTGCAACACCGCCCCCGCCCCCAACCCTGTGCAACACCGCCCCCGCCCCCAACCCAGTGAAACACCGCCCCCGCCCCCAACCCAGTGCAACACCGCCCCCTCCCCCAACCCTGTGCAACACCGCCCCCGCCCCCAACCCAGTGAAACACCGCCCCCGCCCCCAACCCCGTGCAACACCGCCCCCGCCCCCAACCCAGTGCAACACCGCCCCCGCCCCCAACCCAGTGGAACACTGCCCCCGCCCCCAACCCAGTGCAACACCGCCCCCGTCCCCAACCCCAAGCAACACCGCCCCCGCCCCCAACCCCAACCCCGTGCAACACCGCCCCCGCCCCCAACCCAGTGCAACACCGCCCCCGCCCCCAACCCAGTGCAACACCCCCCCCAACCCTGTGCAACACTGCCCCGCCCCCAACCCCGTGCAACACCGCCCCCGCCCCCAACCCCGTGCAACACCGCCCCCGCCCCCAACCCTGTGCAATACCGCCCCCGCCCCCAACCCTGTGCAACACCGCCCCCGCCCCCAACCCTGTGCAACACTGCCCCGCCCCCAACCCCGTGCAACACCGCCCCCGCCCCCAACCCTGTGCAACACCGCCCCCGCCCGCCCCCAACCCTGTGCAACACCGCCCCCGCCCCCAACCCCGTGCAACACCGCCCCCGCCCGCAAACACGTGCAACACCGCCCCCGTCCCCAACCCAGTGCAACACCGCCCCCAACCCAGTGCAACACCGCCCCCGCCCGCCCCCAACCCTGTGCAACACTGCCCCCTCCCCCAACCCAGTGCAACACCGCCCCCCCTCCCCCAACCCAGTGCAACACCGCCCCCCCGCCCCCAACCCAGTGCAACACCGCCCCTCCGCCCCCAACCCAGTGCAACACCGCCCCCGCCCGCCCCCAACCCTGTGCAACACCGCCCCCTCCCCAACCCAGTGCAACACTGCCCCGCCCCCAACCCCGTGCAACACCGCCCCACCCCCCATCTTTTCCTTCGCTACATAGATGTCTGTATCGGCGCTACCTCGTGCTCCCACGAGGAGGTTGAACAGTTCATCCACTACACTAACACCTTCTACCCCGACCTCAAATTCATCTGGACAGTCTCAGATTCCTCCCTCCCCTTCCTAGACCTTTCTGTTTCTATCTCAGGCGACCGAATCAACACGGACATCTACTACAAACCAACCGACTCCCACAGCTACCTGGACTACACCTCCTCCCATCCTGCCCCCTGTAAAAACGCCATCCCATTCTCCCAATTCCTTCGTCTCCGCCGCATCTGCTCCCAGGAGGACCAGTTCAAAACACGTACAACACAGATGGCCTCCTTCTTCAAGGACCGCAATTTCCCCCCGACGTGGTCGACGGTGCCCTCCACCGCATCTCCTCCACTTCCCGCTCCTCCGCCCTTGAGCCCCGCCCCTCCAACCGCCACCAGGACAGAACCCCACTGGTCCTCACCTACCACCCCACCAATCTCCATGTACAGCGCATCATCCGCCGTCACTTCCGCCACCTCCAAACAGACCCCAGCACCAAGGATATATTTCCCTCCCCTCCCCTATCAGCTTTCCGTAGAGACCACTCCCTCCGCGACTCCCTTGTCAGATCCACACCCCCCACCGACCCAACCTCCACTCCCGGCACCTTCCCTTGCAACCGCAGGAGGTGCAACACTTGCGCCCACACCTCCCCCCTCACTTCTCTCCAAGGCCCCAAAGGAAACTTCCATATCCGCCACAGATTCACCTGCACCTCCACCCACATCATCTACTGCATCCGCTGCAGCCGGTGTGGCCTCCTCTATATTGGGGAGACAGGCCGCCTACTTGCGGAGCGATTCAGAGAGCACCTCTGGGCCACCCGGACGAACCAACCCAACCACCCTGTAGCACAGCATTTCAACTCCCCCTCCCACTCCACCGAGGATATGCAGGTCATTGGACTCATCCACTGCCAAACCACAACAACGCGACGGTCGGAGGAGGAGCGTCTTATCTTCCGACTGGGAACCCTCCAACCACAGGGGATGAACTTGGACTTCACCAGTTTCTTCATCCCCCCTCCCACCACCTTGTCTCAGCCGAATCCCTCCAGCCCGGCACCGCCTTCCTGACCTGCAGTCTTCTTCTTGACCTCTCCGCCTCCATCCTACTCCGACCTATCACCCTCACCTTGACCTCTTTCCACCTATCACATTTCCAACGCCCCTCCTCCAAGTCCCTCCTCCCTACCTTTTATCTTCTCCTGCTGAACACTCTCTGCTCATTCCTGAAGAAGGGCCTGTGCCCGAAACGTCGAATCTCCTGTTCCCTGGATGCTGCCTGACCTGCTGTGCTGTTCCAGCAATAAAGTTTCAAACCTGATAGGTGTATCCTTGTACTCTATGGGAAGATAAGGAAGTGGTTACTGGGCCCCTTGCTCAAACATTTGTATCATCGATAATCACAGGTGAGATGCCAGAAGACTGGAGGTTCAGAAGTAATACAGAACTAATGTTGTGCAATTATTTAAGAAAGCTGGTAAGGACAAGCCAGGGAACTGTAGACCAGTGAGCCTGATGTCGGTAGTGGGCAAGGTGTTGGAGGGAATCCTAAGGGACAGGATGTACATGTATTTGGAAAGGCAAGGACTGATTAGGGATAGTCAACATGCCTTTGTCCATGGGAAATCATGTATCACAAACTTGATTGGGTTTTCTGAAGCAGTAACAGAGGATTAATGAGGGCAGAGCGGTAGATGTGATCTACATGGACTTCAGTAAGCCGTTTGACAAGGTTCCCCATGGGAGACTGTTTAGCAAGTTTAGATCTCATGGAATACAGGGAGAACTAGCCATTTAGATACAGAACTGGCTCAAAGGTAGAAGATAGAAGGTGGTGGTGGAGGGTTGCTTTTTCAGACTGCAGGCCTGTGACCAGTGATGTGCCACAAGGATCGGTGCTGGGTCCACTATGTCTTATCATTTATATAAATGATTTGGATGTGAGCATAAGAGGTATAGTCAGTAAGTTTGCAGATGACACCAAAATTGGAGGTATAGTGGACTGCAAAGGTTACCTCAGATTACAATGGGATCTTGCTCAGATGAGCCAATGGGTTGAGAAGTGGCAGATGGAATTTAGATTAGATAAATGCAAGGTGCTGCATTTTGGGAAAGCAAATCTTAGCAGGATTTATACACTTAATGGTAATGTCCTAGGGAGTGGTGCTGAACAAAGAGACCTTGGAGTGCAGGTGCATAGCTCCTTGAAAGTAGAGTCGCAGATAGATAGGATAGTGAAGAAGGCGATTGGTATGCTTTCCTTTATTGGTCAGAGTATTGAGTACAAGAGTTAGGAGGTCATGTTGCAGCTGTACAGAACTTTGGCTAGGCCACTTTTGGAATACTGCGTGCAATTCTGGTCTCCTTCCTATTAGAAGGGTGTTGTGAAACTTGAAAGGGTTCAGAAAAGATTTACAAGGATGTTGCCAGTGTTGGAGGATTTGAGGTATAGGGAAAGGTTGAATAAGCTGTTTTCACTGGAGCGTCTGAGGCCGAGGGGTAACCTTATAGAGGTTTATAAAATCATGAGGGACATGGATAGGGTCACTAGACATGGTCTTTTTCCTGGGGTCGGGGAGTCTAGAACTAGAGGGCATTAGGTTTAGGGTGAGAGGGGAAAGATATAAAAGAGACCTAAGGCGTAACGTTTTCACGCAGAAGGTGGTGCACGTGTGGAATGGATTGCCAGAGGAAGTGGTGGAGGCTGGTACAATTGCAACATTTAAAAGGCATCCGGATGGGTATATAAATAAGAAGGGTTTGGAGAGATATGGGCCGGGTGCTGGTGGGACTAGACTGGGTTGGGATATCTGGTGGGCATGGACGAGTTGGTCCGAAGGCTCTGTTTCCATGCTGTACATCTCTATGACTCTATATTTGGAAGCACACAGCAACACTATATATCCCCAGTAGCCCATAATTTCTCTGCACAGCTGAATGTATATCAAACAATACAAAGGGCACCCCTCACCCTGCCTTTCCTCTTCAAAGTCCTTGAACTTGTTATTATTTTTCCTGAATTTGTGACCACCTTTCTTCAAACGTAATAATTGAACGGGGACAATAGCATATTGGTAATTTTCCTTGACTTGTATTCCAGAGATTTGTTATTAGTACTCAAGATCAATCTCACCAAGGCAGCTGAGAAATTTAAATTCAGTTCATGAATTTGGAATCAAATTCTCGTCTCATCAATAATGATGGTGGATTGTTGTAAAAACCCATCAGGTTCACTCATTTCTGTGAGGGGAGGAAGTCCTTAGCAAGACGAGGCTTACATGTGACTCCAGACTAACAGTGACATGGTTGACTCAACTACCCACAGAAGTTGTTGCAAGGCAATTCAGATAGTGCCATAAAATGCAAGCCTTGCTGGGAATACTATCCTATTGCAAGAATAAAGAAAGAAAAAATTATTCCTCCAGTTGAGTTTCCACCCCAAAACACAACACCATTAAAGATATTTCATTAAAGCTACAAATTATATTCCATGATGCTGTGACAAAGGTAGACCCACCTCGACTGGACTGTTTGATAGGTTTAAGCATACCACCTCTTCTCATGCCTTTCCACAATCACCCAGCCTCATAAAACTGCAAGAGAATGACTACATTCTTATCCATCTCATTGCAATCAAAGAATCATCTTCAATGATATCACCTTCCACTCCAGAACTGTCACTTCTGGCAAATATCAGGTTCTATCTTTGGCTCCCCACCATGTCATCTTGAATTTACAGACTATACATATGTGACATTGTCCAAAAAGCACAGCATCTGTTTCCACAAGTACGCTGATGACACCATCTCCACAAAGTCAACCAACCTGTCTGACATATAGTTCTGAGAAAGAAAATCCTCCAAATGGGATATTAGGAAATATTTGGTCTGAATTTCACCGCAATGAAGAGTGGCTTCATTGTGACAAAGATGTTAGAAGAAGTCAGGAATTTCAAGCCTGGCCATTGAACTTGGTATTTGTCATTTTCACAGGGCCAGATTGTAGTTTGTGCTTGCACAGTCCCCAGAGGCAGGTGGCCATTTAAATGACCAGATTCCTGCCGTCTGGAAATCAGATTACAGAAATTTGACGAGGCAACAGCAAATCTTTTCTAAGTACTTTTGTTTAGATTTCTGGGGTAACTCTCTGGTGGGGCGGTGTAATATGGACAGGGGATATCATGGATCCTACGATGTTAGTGGGAATGGTGAGATCAAGAATCCTTTGCCTGTAGGTGTCAGAGATCCTTTGTCGTGTGGGGGTAGTAGTGGCAAGTCAGGCGCCTTTTGAGACTGTGAGCTACAAAGAAGATTTCACCTAAACTGTGCGTAAACCTTTTCAAACTAACCAACTTGTCAAGGATCGGTGCTACATGACTGATTTCCAAACTAATTTTCACAATGGAGTGACTACTGATAGCTCCAACTGCTATTGAATTGAAATGTTCGTTGACATAAGTAATAATTGAAATTTTGTTTAGACAAGACATTGAGCACTTAAGTGGGATGTCTGTTTTCAAAAAAGGTTTGTTGAAGCAATTTCAATGTTTTGGATTACTATCTTTCAAGGAGAGCCAGTTTATTTCCCCAACAAATTGATAACTTAGTTTACTGTCAGGATGCTCATGCTGAATAACAGGTAAATTAACATTGAGAGGGAATGACAAAGGTATATGTGTAAGCTGATACTGAGCCATGGGACAGATAGATGGGTATGGGCATATTAGTGCCCATAAAAGAATTGGTAGATGGGCACTGGATTGCATAGGGAATGAAGGTGTATGTAGGTCTGTGGGGATGAGTACATGGACATTTCTTGACATTGAAGGGGCATGGAAGCCAGGAGACTCAGGATCAAGTCCTACCTGCTCCAAATGTGTGTAATAATATTTCTGAATAGGTTGATTAGAGAATAACGTGAAGGAACATGAGGATTAAGGAGTGTGAGGGAGTGATATCAGGAGGGATGTTTTATGTTTCAATCTTTGTGTTTAAAACATTGAACCTGTTGCTGGAACCTGGAGGCAAACATTTCTCCCAGCCTGCCTCAGGAACTGGCAGTCTCCAGGGTGACCCGCTCCAGTTCCCAGGCCAGCCACGTCCCCAGATTTCTCCCGACTCTTCACGTCTGACACAGGAATAAGAATCCGGACCAATTGTGTTTAATTTCTCACAAGAACATCATTCCTGAGGCGCTGGCTCTATCCCTCTCCTTGGCAAATACCCGATGTTGAACTAGACCATTTCCAATCTTGGTATCATGTTTCACTTATCGATGAGCTCCCAATTACATGTCCATACATTGCTAACACTGCCTATGTCCAATTTTGGTAAATCACCCAACTTCGTCCTCCTTTTCACTGTACTCTTGTACTCCTGTACTCGGTTACACGTGAAATCTAACGTACAAAAAAAAATTGCTGAGATCCTCATGCTTGCCTTTGTTATCTATAGATTGTATGTTTTTCTGTTCATTCACTGAATGTGGCCATTGCTGGCCGGGCCAGCATGCCTCGTTGCCCTTGAGAAGATGGTGGTGAGCCATTCTGTACTTCTAGTCAGCACCCGTGATGTACCGTCTATAAACTTTGATGGCATTCAAACTTCTACTGCCCGTATCTTAACAAGCAGCAATTCCTGTTCATCTATCACTTCTGTGCTCACTGACCTCCACTGGCTCCCAGTCATGAAACATCTCAAATTTTGTAATTATCATCTACAGACTACTGACTTGCAGAGCAAAAAAAATTCTCCATCTCTGTCATAAAACAGAGATCCCAGATTTAGTCTCCCCAACAGGATGAAACATTCTCCTGGATCCACTCTCATAGACCCCTCAAGATCTTATATTTTTAAGTAACATGACCTGTCATTCTTCTGAATTCTAATTTGTATAATTCTAATCTTTCGACCTTTCTCTATAATCATAAGCCCTCATCATAAGAATGAGTCAAGTGAATATTCTCTCGACTGCTACTGATAACTTTTTCAAATAAGGAGACCAAAACCGCACTGAGTACCTCAGGTTGTCTCACAAAGGGCCCAAACAGCTGCAACAAAATATCCTGACTTTCATTTTCCTTTCCTCTTACAACAGAAACTACCTTCCCATTTGCTTTCTTAATCACTTGTACCTGCATATTTACATTTTGTGAATCACATATCCAGATACCCAGATCTTTGGCATCATTGTGTCTCGGTGGTTAGCACTAATGCCTCACATTGCAAGGGACCTAGGTTTTATTCTACCGTCAGGCGACTGTCTATGTGGAGTTTGCACATCCTCCCCATGTCTGCCTTGGTCTCCTCTGGGTGCTCTGGTTTCCTCCCCCAGTAACAAAGGTGTGCAGGTTAGGTGGATGGGCCATGCTAAATTAATTTCCCATAGTGTCCAGGGATGAAAAGGCTAGGTGGATCAGCAAAGGGAAATGGAGGATTAAAGTGTAGATGGGTTGGGTGTGCTCTTTGGAGGGTTAGTGTGACTCAATGGGTCAAATGGCCTGCTTCCACAATGTAGCAATTCTATGATCTCTCAGTACTTTAGAGTTCTGTAATATCTGATCAATATGTTTTCTTTTCTATTCATTCTATTCTTCCTGCTAAAGCAGACAACCTCATAAATTTCCCACATTAAATGCCATCTGCTAAGTATTGTCTACTCACTTAACCTCTCTAAATTCCTTTGTAGGCTCTTTACCTCCTCTTGGTAACTTTCTTACCTTTCTTGGTGTTCATTGACAAATTTAGCCACAACACGTTCAGTCCTTCAACCCCTTCACTGAAATAAATCTCAAATAATTGAGGCTCCAGCACTGATTTCAATTGTACGGTACTAGATACAGCATGCCAACCTGCAAAAAAAACATTTATTGCGACTGTCTACTTTCTGTTAGCTAAACAATCCTCATTCTGCTAACATACTAGTCCCTGAAAGATACCTCCCTAATTCTGATCCTCTTCAGTCCAATAACCTTCCAAGATATTACTCCAATTCTTAGTTCTCAAACATCCAAAATTTTAATTGCTCCACCAATGACAGCCATATCTTCAACTACTTAGGCCCTGAGTTCTAGGATTCATCTCACTAAACCATACTGCCTTTCAACCACTTTTTCATTTTCAGAAGTCACCTTAAAATCTACTTTATTGACTGAATGTTTGATAATCTTCCCAAACGCCACCTTATCTGACTGCGTTTTTAATTCTTTTACCTAACCTGTGAAGTCTGAGGACAAAGGGTTCTGCTTCCACTGCTGCCTCCCAATGCCAAGGACCTGGGTTCGATTCTAGTGTCTGGTGACTGCCTATGTGGAGGTTGCACATTCTCCCTGTGTCTGTGTGGGTTTCTTCCAGGTACTCCGGTTTCCACCTACAGTCCAAAACTGTGCAGGTCAGGTGGAGTGGCCATGCTGAATTGTTGCGTAGTGTCCAGGGAATATGGGTTAGGTGAATTGGCATAGTTAATGTTCGGCTTCAGGGATACAGCGACAGGAAAAGATGCTCTTCAAAGGTTTGGTACAGACTCAGTGGACAGATTGTCCTCCATCTGCTCTATAAGGATTCTTTGATTACATCAGGCATCATTTCTATGATATGTTTGCCTGAGGTTGTAGTCAACTACAATCAGAATTTGGCAGAAATTAAGGGGAACCATATCTTCAGCTACTTAGGCCCTGAGGTCTGGAATTCACCTCGCTAAACCATGCTGCCTTGCTACAACTTTTCCACTTTAAGAAGCTACCTTAAAATCTACCTTGTTAACTGATTACTTGATCATCTTCCCAAATATGACCTTATCTGATTCCATGTTTAATTATTTTATCTAACTCGTGAAGTCTGAGGATAAATAAAATAAAAATTGAAAAGCAGCGTTGAAAGGCTCAAGAGTCGAGACAAAGCTATAACATAATTCAGGATTTTTTCAATTCCAAAACCGGAAATGAAAAAGAAAAAGTTTCGGTGGTAGACAGTGTGGTCTTGATGATGAGAGGTTGTACTTTAAGATACAATTTTCTCCTGTTACTTTGAATAACCCTTGGAAAATTTGTTTATGAAGTCAGGCCAATATCACATACAGATGGGAGACACAATATACAAATTGTTATCTTGTATGCACCATTAATGTATTAAAAAGTCCAAAAGCACTTCACAGGGGCATCATAAAACAATATTTTCCTAAGCAATGTTAGGATTCAGGCTACCTCAGGACTCACAACTCTGGAGTGGAAGTAAATCATTCTCGAGGAACAGCTTAAAAAGAAAATATGGCTAAGTATGTCAAAGGCAATAATCTGGTTGCAAAAATTTAAGAAAATAAATTTCTGTTTGTTACAGGTACATTAGATATAATTTATGATTTTGATATGAACTGGTTACTGTGATCAGGGTAGATTTTGGATTGGAGGGTTTCAAACAAGGAATTTCTGGAAAGATGGGCACGGACTTGAGACACAACCTAACTCATTAACTAGGTTTTAACATCTTTGCTAATAGCCCCTTCTTTGGTTCAGTATCCAATTATGCATCTATACCTTAAAAACCTTCCAAAGAAGTTAATGAAATGGAAAATTGATGTAGGGCTTGAGTGGACAGTTAATCCAGTACTGCTATTTTACTCTCTATTAAAATTCAATTTAATTCTATTTTGACTGTATTGAAAAGACAATCCAAGTCAAGGTATTTACTGCAGACATTTTATTTTACTGCCTTATAATATCAATTAGATATTTTATGATTCTATGTTAGGAATTTACACAAACACCTACGGCAGGTGAACGTAAGCAAAGAACAAATACTGCATAATGCATTGCGCAAACAATTAAACACACCCTCTAGTTAAAACTGGTAGGACACCTAATTGATCATTGCCAGTTTCCTAGCAAGAATTAAAAAGGGGCAATTCAATCATCAAATGCTCTGTTAAAAATTGCTAAGAATCCACTCAGCAGAGTGGATTGTTATTGTTAACCAGTCTGTTTCTTCCCTTTCAGACTTTGCACTTGCTGTTAATTACTCAATCAGCTACCTTGAAACTGGTGGCAACAAATTGTGTATGATTCACAGAGACTGGCTTGTCAGTTACTTGTCTGGTTTAAGTACAACAAAGAAGACATGTTATGATTGAAGTTTTGCTGATTCATGGATCTTTTGTAAGGGCCGAAAATTCTGAAACAAGTTAATTAATTGTGTCTAAATTGGACTGCAAATGAATACTTTACATATATTTTGTTTTAATTTAACAGGTTTTATCACAAACAGAGCTGTCCTTTTAACAGGAACTTGGAAATATTGTTTATTCACCTTGAAGTGAGAGGTCAACTTTCACATGTATATTATCCATACTCTTCTACAACTGTTCATAACACCATAAGCCGTTGGAGTACAAGTTGGCCATTCAGCCCATTGAATCTTTTGCACCATTCAATGAGATCAAGGCTGATCTGATATGGTGTAAAGTTAACAATCTCTCCCTCAATATCAGCAAAACAAAAGAGCTTAGGAAGAGTCACTTGACCCGAAACATTAACTCTGATTTCCCTCCACAGATGCTGCCAGTCCTACTAAGCTTTTCCAGCAATTTCAATTTTTGTTGCAAATAATCCTCAACTTCACTTTCCTGCTGCTTTACTCTAACGTTTGATTCTAATCATATTAATGACTATCTTCAATGACTAAGACTACACTATCTAACAGCCACTTGCCATAATTGGTGAACAAACCAGAACATTAGCAAATCCAATATTAGGTCTTCCTACCTAATTGGCTCCCATTGAAAAGGTATCTGTCCTACTCTCTGCTGCCACTTACTGCTTCTGCTGTATACTCAGACAGAACAAGATAGTATATAATTATTTGGCTGTAGATTCATGTTTTATCACAAACAATCCACGTACACTTCTCCAATATCATTGCTTCTAATCTCACTTTACCTTCAGTGTTGCTTTTTCATTTTGAATCTGAAAGCTGGATCTTCTGGCTCAAAAGTAAGAATTGAGAGCATCACTTAATTAAGACAAATTTAAAAATCACACAACACCAGATTATAGTCCAACAGATTTATTTGGAAGCACTAGCTTTCGAAGTGCTGCTCCATCGTCAGGTAGCTAGTGGGGCAGGATCATAGGATACAGAATTTATGCTAAAAAATCAAAGTATCATGTAACTGATGCAATGTATTGAACAAACCTAGATTGCTGTTAAGTCTTTCATCTTTTAGAATGGGTTGCAGGTTTCAATTCATTAATATGTAAATCCCAGGACTTCTTTCAAGTTACATTCCTGAAATAAATTAAGGTTTTAGATATTCCAGCTCAGACAATGCATTAAGGGTGTGAAGTTAGAGTCTGTCTTTATTCCAACCTTGAGTCAGACTGGTTCTATTTCCAAAGTAGGAATTTATAAAATGTCACATGGACTGACTGCCTACAGATTGTGTACTTTTTGAACAAAATAGAATGTTTCTGCAAATACAAATCTGCAAATGCAAATTCACTCCGTGTGTGTACATGCGTGAGGGAGTGAGAGAGGGAGTGAGAGTGTGTATGTGTGTAGTATAGTAAGGTCACCTGTAGTGTGACATAAAACTAAGATCCCGGTTGAGGCCATTCTCATGGGTAACGAACTTGGCTATCAGCGTCTGCTAGGCCACTCTGCGTTGTTACATACCCCAAAGCCCGCATTGGAGGATGGTCACCTGAAGATCCGAGGCAAAATATTCCTGACTGCTGATGTGTACCCCGATACTCAACTCATCAATCGCCAATTCCGACATCAAGAAAATGTAATGACCTCCTCAGGAGACAGACATGGGAAATGACTGACAGACTACCCTTCGTTGTCCAGTACTTCCCACAAGTGGAGAAACTATGCCATGTTCTTCACAGCCTGCAACACATTATCGATGAAAATGAGCACCCTGCCAAGATCATCCCTATGCCTCCACTTCTCGCCTTTAAACAACGCTAAACAATCCATTGTTCACGGCAAACTGCCCAACCTTCAAGACATCGACCACAAACCATACAACACTGCCATGGCAACCACTGCAAGACGTGTCAGAGTGTCAACATGGCTACTACCATTACACGTGGGGACACCACCCACCACATGCATGGCAGGTACTCATGTGACTCGGCCAACTTTGTCTATCTCAGACGCTGCAGGCAGGAATGTCCCGAGGCATGGTACATTGCTGAGACTAAACAGGCGCTATGGCAATGGAGGAATGGACATCGCACAACAATCGCCAGACAAGGATATTTCATCCCAGTTGGGGAACATTTCAGCAGTCAAGGACATTTGGTCTCGGATTTTCAGGTAACTGTCTTCCAAGGCAGACTTCCGGATACGTAACAATGCAGAATGGCCGAGCTGATAGCCAAGTTCGTTACTCATTAGGATGTCCTTAACCGGGAGCTTGGTTTCATATCACACGACAAGTGACCTTACTACACTATATACACACACACACAATCATACTCACACACTCATGCAGACCCTCTCTCATATGCTCTCTCTCAGACACACACACACCTCCACCCCAACACTCACACTGATGCACACACCCACATTCAGGCATCTACTCCGTCATACTTGCGTGCGCACGCACACACACATTCTCTGTCTTGCTTTCTCTCCCTCACATGCACGCTCACACACATATAAGTCTGCGGAGTGAATTTGCAGATTTGTATTTGCAGATAGACACACGGTTGGTGTGTTGCCTCCCAGGTGCCAGGGTTCGTGATGTCTCTGATCGTGTTTTTGGGATCCTTAAGGGGGAGGGGGAGTAGCCCCAAGTCATGGTCCATATAGGCACCAATGGCATAAGTAGGAAGAGAGATGGGGATTTAAGGCAGAAGTTCAGGGAGCTAGGATGGGAGCTTAGAACTAGGACGAACAGAGTTGTTGTCTCTGGTTTGTTGCCCGTGCCATGTGCTAGTGAGGTGAGGAATAGAGAGAGAGAGGAGTTGAACACGTGGCTACAGGGATGATGCAGGAGGGAGGGTTTTGGATTCTTGGATAATTGGGGCTCTTTCTGGGGTAGGTGGGACCTCTACAAGAAGGATGATCTTCATCTGAACCAGAGAGGTACCAATATCCTGGGGGGAAATTCGCTAAGGCTATTGGGGTGGGTTTAAACTAATCCAGCAGGGGGAGGGGAGCCAAAATTGTAGTTCGAAAATAGAAAAGGTTGAGAGTAGGGAGGTCCGAAATCAAGTTTCAGGGACACAAGATGGCAACAGCAAGCAAGAAGTTGGTTTGAAGTGTGTCTACTTCAATGCCAGGCACATCCGGAATAAGGTGGGTGACCTTGTAGCATGGGTTGGTACCTGGGACTTCGATGTTGTGGCCATTTTGGAGACATGGATAAGCCAGGGACGGGAATGATTGTTGCAGATTCCAGGATTTAGATGTTTCAGTAAGAACAGAGAAGATGGTAAAAGAGTGGGAGGTGTGGCATTGTTGGTCAAGGACAGTATTACAGTTGCAGAAAGGATGTTTGGGGACTCGTCAACTGAGGTAGTATGGGCTGAAGTTGGAAACAGGAAAGGAGAGGTCACCCTGTTGGGAGTTTTCTATAGGCCTCTGAATAGTTCCAGAGATGTAGAGGAAGGGATAGCAAAGATGATTCTCGATAGGAGTGAGAGAGACAGGGTAGTTGTCATGGGGGACTTCAACTTTCCAAATATTGACTGGGAACACTATAGTACGAGTACTATAGATGGGTCAGTTTTTGTCTAGTGTGTGCAGGAGGGCTTCCTGACACAATACGCAGACAGGCCAACAAGGGGCGAAGCCACATTAGATTTGGTACTGGGTACTGGGTAATGAGCCCGACCAGGTGTTAGACTTGGAAGTAGGTGAGCACTTTGGTGATAGCGATCACAATTCTGTTATGTTTACTTTAGTGATAGAAAGGGAAAGGTGTATACCACTGGGCAAGAGTTACAGCTGGGGGAAAGGCAATTATGATGCGATCAGGCAAGATTTAGGAAGCATAGGATGGGGAAGGAAACTGCAGGGGATGGGCACATTAGAAATGTGGAGTTTATTCAAGGAAAAGCTCCTGAGTGTCTGAGATAAGTATGTACCTTTCAGGCAGGGAGGAAGCTGTAGAGCGCGGGAGCCGTGGTTTACGAAGGAAGTGGAATCTCTGGTCAAGAGGAAGAAGGAGGCTTATGTTAGGAGGAGATGTGAAGGCTCAGTTAGGGCACTTGAGGGTTACAAGGCAACCAGGAAAGACCTAAAGAGAGAGCTCAGAAGAGCCAGGAGGAGACATGAGAAGTTGTTGGCAGATAGGATCAGGGAAAACCCTAAAGCTTTCTATAGGTATTTACGGAATAAAAGAATGACGAGAGTAAGATTAGGACCAATCAAGGATAGTAGTGGGAAGTTGTGTGTGGAGAGAGGAGATAGGGGAAGCACTAAATGAATATTTTTCGACAGTATTCACTCTAGAAAACGACAATGTTGTCGAGGAGATTACTGAGATACAGTTTACTAGACTAGGTGGGATTGAGGTTCACAAGGAAGAGGCATTAGAAACCCTGCAGAGTGTGAAAATATATAAGTCCCCTGGGCCGGATGGGATTTATCCTAGGACCTTCTGGGAAGCCAGGGAGGAGATTGCCGAGCCTTTGGCATTGATCTTTAATTCGTCATTGTCTCCAGGAATAGTGCCAGAGGACTGGAGGATAGCAAATGTGGTTCCCCTGTTCAAGAAAGGGAGTAGAGACAACCCTGGTAATTACAGACCAGTGAGCCTTACTTCAGTTGTTGGTAAAGTATTGGAAAAGGTTATAAGAGACAGGATTTATAATCATCTAGAAAATAATAATTTGATGAGGGATAGTCAGCACAGTTTTGTGAAGGGTAGGTTGTGCCTCACAAACCTTACTGAGTTCTTTGAGAAGGTGACCAAACAGGTAGATGAGAGTAAACCAGTTGATGTGGTATATATGGATTTCAGCAAAGCGTTCGATAAGGTTCCCCATAGTAGGCTATTGTACAAAATGCGAAGGAATGGGATTGTGGGAGATATAGCAGTTTGGATCAGTAATTGGCTTGCTGAAAGAAGACAGAGGGTGGTGGTTGATAGGAAATGTTCATCCTGGAGTTCAGTTACTAGTGGTGTACCGCAAAGGTTGGTGTTGGGTCCACTGCTGTTCGTCATTTTTATAAATGACCTGGATGAGGGCGGAGAAGGGTGGGTTAGTAAATTTGCAGACAACACTAAGGTCAGTAGAGTTGTGGATAGTGACGAAGGATGTTGTAGGTTACAGAGAGACATAGATAAGCTGCAGAGCTGGGTTGCGAGGTGGCAAATTCAGTTTAATGTGGACAAGTGTGAGATGATTCACTTTGGTCAGAGTAACTGGAATGCAAAGTACTGGGCTAATTGTAAGATTCTTGGTAGTGTAGATGAGCAGAGAGATCTCGGTGTCCAGGTACACAGATCCTTGAAAGTTGCCACCCAGGTTGACAGGGTTGTTTAGAAGGTATACAGTGTTTTAGCTTTTATTAATAGAGGGATCGAATTCCGGAACAATGAGGTTATGCTACAGCTGTACAAAACTCTGGTGCGGCTGCACTTTGGAGTATTGTGTACAGTTCTGGTCACCGCATTATAAGAAGGATGTGGAAGCTTTGGAAAGGGTGCAGAGGAGATTTACTAGGATATTGCCAAGTATGGGGGGTAGGTCTTACGAGGAAAAACTGAGGGACTTGAGGCTGTTTTCGTTGGAGAGAAGGTTGAGAGGTGACTTAATAGAGACATATAAGATAATCAGAGGGTTAGATAGGGTGGACAGGGAGAGCCTTTTTCCAAGTAGGGTGACGGCGAGCACAAGGGGGCATAGCTTTAAATTGAGGGGTGATATATATAGGACAGATGTCAGAGGTAGTTTCTTTACTCAGAGAGTAGGAAGGGTATGGAATACTTTGCCTGCAACGGTAGTAGATTTGCCAACTTTAAGTCGTCATTGGACAAGCATATGGACATACATGGAATAGTGTAGGTTAGATGGGCTTCAGATTGGTCGGGACAACATCGAGGGCCAAAGGGCCTGTACTGTGCTGTAATGTTCTATTCTATTTTGTTCAAAAAGCACACAATCTGTAGGCAGTCAGTCCATGTGACATTTTATAAATTCCTACTTTGGAAACAGGACCAGTCTGACTCAAGGTTGGAATACAGACAGACTCTAACCTCACACCTTTCATGCATGGTCTGAGCTGAAATATCATCATTTCTTCTAAAACCGTAAGTTATCTTGTGAATGTGACTTGAAAGATGTTCTGGGATTTATATATTAATGAATCGAAACCTGCAACCCATTCTAAGTGGTTAAAATTTAACAGCAATCTAGGTTTGTTCAATACATCGCATTAGTTGTATAAAACTTTGATCATTTACAATAAATTCTGTGTCTTATGATCTTGCCCCACTAGCTAAATAAACCTGTTGGACTATAATCTGCTGTTGTGCGATTCCTAACCTTGTCCACCCCAGTCTAACACCGGCTCCTCCACAACCTAATTCAGACAGGCACCTATACACATATATACGTACACAAGTTGTTGCTGGATAACATAATTGTAAACTTTGCATAACATATTTGATAGAGAACTAAACTCCTAATAAATTTACTTTTCATTGTATTAATTTAGAGTGAAAAGTCTTCTGGTTCTTGTGTTTCTTTTAGAAACATAAAGTCACATTATGATGGTTACTTTAGTAGCTGCATTTAAAGGGTCTTCAGAATTCAAAGAAAATAATACAACCCAGAAGAAAAACATTAAAACTGAGATAAACCACTGTTTCCATGGATACAGCTTTCTTCTGATGTGGTGCCCTGCAGCATGAGCTTTCTGATACATTTATTGGCATTCTCAGTGGGCCTCCAAAACTGCAAGTGTTGCAGACACACTGTGAACCTTCCAACACTGGATTCATTAGATCAACTCTACCTATGTTCTTTGGTATAAACAATTGTTGCACTTACAAATATTTTACAAACATTTTTCATAGATGCATCTGATTTACACAGTAGATTTTTTATTAAATGCTGGAGACCCAATGTGTTTTATGTCTGCTCTGAAAACCGTTAAGCACTACAGTATTGGATTAAGTTCAAGCTAATGTTAATGTAGAGCAAAATACATTTAGAAAATAAACGAGGAATCCACCCACGTGGCCTTTTCTAGAATGTGTAGTTTAGTTTTGTTGCAATGGGAAAACTTTAAGCAAAACATTTTTTTGTGAAGCATAGTTCAGCACAATTTATTTTGGAATCAACAGAATTTTTAATTCACCTCATGAAGTTCAAAGCTAGTACTAGCATTATGAAGAAACAAGATTGGATATGATTTGGCCAGATCCTTGTTCTTGTATTCAACTAAGGATCTTCTAGTATAACTTCAACAGATGCTACAAGAGCCTTGTCAGCAGTGGCTGGTTGAAAGCCATCTATTCATTCATTCCTCAAGACTGTCATTCATGGTGATTTGCTGTCATTTGTGATTAAATATAATGATCTGCATAATGACAACTGTGACCTTTCCCTTTGTCAGTTCCAATTTAAAGTGTCTATCTCCCACCAGTCCTCTGTCACGATGCAGGAGCTGGAGCGGAAAGAGAGTTAAACAGAGGGTTGAAGATGCACCATTTTATGTGTCGCTTCTCGGCCTTTTGGCTAAGATCAAGTGTCTGTTCTTATCAGGACAGGGGTCGAGTTGCGAGTCATCAGAGCTAGTGGAGATCATCGCTGGATCGTGATTGGACGTTGGAGGATCGTTTGGTTGTGCTGACCTGCTATTGGTGGATCTTCATGCTGGCTTCGGCCTAACGCCAATTCAGGGACCAGCCAACCTCAGAGCTATGGCCTCAACAGCTGCGCGCAGCCCTGGGCAGGGGGTTCAAAACACTGTCCGGGTGTCTGTGAAGAAGCGTACACCAGTCGATCGGACGGTGTTCGTCAAGAAGGTGTTGTTCGAGTGCTGTGGATTCGCCGCAGCAGACGTGTACTGCCTGCAGGATTTCCCTGGGGCAGGCTACTTCGATGTCAACTTCAGGAGCGTGAAGCAATGTGAGCAGCTCCTGAAGGTCTTCAAAGAAAAGGAAGGGGAGCCGCTGTTCTCCATCTTGTCGGCGGTCCCATTGTGTGTGCTTCCTGCACAGAGGAGTCGGGTTGTTACAATCCACATGTACAACCCCTACGTGCCAGCAACTGATGTCCTGACATTCCTGGGAAGATATGTGCAGGTCGAGGGTCAAAGCACCGACGTGGTTGACCCTTTCGGGATCTGGACCAGCAAACGACAGGTCAAGGTAACCCTGAGGGTGGACGCCAGCGGGAATATCCTCTACCCACCCTCCAGCTTTGCTATCGGAGGGAGCAGAGGGTACCTGACTCATGCAGGGCAGCCGAAAGTGTGCCGAACCTGTGGGAGGTCAGGCCACATGGCGGCGGACTGCAAGGTCACGATCTGTCGCAATTGCAAGAAGGAGGGCCACCTGACCAAAGAGTGCAAGGAGTAAAAGAACTGCAATCTGTGCGGGGAGGCGGGCCACGTGTACAGGGCCTGCCCAAGACGAGGAGCCGCCACCTACGCGCAGATGGCCGGAGGCGGGCCACAAAAGGACTGCAAGGCACCGCAAACCGGCAAGGGAATGGTGTCAGGAGGCACGCAACAGGAAGGACAGGCCGGAGCAGAGCAGATGACAGTTACCGGAGAGGTACAGCTGCCGAGCGAAGCTCCGACAGGACAGGCGGAGGAGGCGGAGAAGGGAAAGAAGGAGGCAGAGGAATGGACCGTGGTGAAAAACAGGAAGAGGAAAACCCACCTGGTCACCAAGACCTCCCAGAAAAAGGGGAAAAGGCAGCTGCAAGTGGAAGACATGGACAGCTCTTCGGAGAGTGAGGACGAACGTAAGGAGGGTCATCACCAAAAGAAGAGGCAGAGCGCTGCGAGGAGAAAGGAGAGCAGCAACTGCCAACCAAGGGACGAGCCTCCTGAGGAAATGGGAAACCACCACTCCCCACCAGGTGAAAGCCAGGAGGGACCCACCGCCACACAGCTCCAGGTCACTGGGAGCAGCGACCCTCTGACAGCCCCGCTGTCAGATATAGAAACAGACAGCGTGGACCCTGGTCCCGGCCCGATGACACCGAAGCGGGCAAATGGGCCGAGTGAGGAACTGGACAGCTACCTCAGCCCAGCGAGGGTCCAGCAGTTTGTGTTCTGCATGGGGATGCAGACAGCTACCCCAGAGGGGCAGGACCAGTGACAATCGGGCATGGGTAACTCTACAACCTGTTAACAAAATGGGGTTTAAAATTGCAACTATCAATGTGCGCAGCATAAAATCTGCTGCGTGATGTGTTTCAACTCTGGCCTTCCTGGCCAACGTGAAAGCCGATGTCCTGTTCCTGCAGGAGTGTGGGATACCGCACCTCAGCAGTTACAGGAGATGGTCGAGCTTGTGGGCCCATGGGCCGTCAGTGTGGTCGGGGGGGCAACGATAACCGCTCCTCAGGCCTGGGTATTCTGTTACGGGGAGGCAACTTCACCATCTCCGAGGTTAAGGAGGTGGTGGGCGGGGGCCTCCTCGTCGCTGATGTTACTGACAGAAACGCTCCCGTGAGACTAACCAACGTGTACGCCCCAGCGGGTAAGAGGGAACGGCTGGCCGTCCTGCAGCAGCTTCCACTGTTGCTGGCTACATCCAGGCCGGTCATTCTGGCCGGAGACTTCAACTGTATCATCGATGCAGATGGACGATCTGGCGGGGGGGACAGTAAACTGGACGCCACGTCCAGAGCCCTGATGGACATGGTCAAAGACGCCAAGCTGCACGACGTCTTCAGCACCCCTGCAGACGGAGCGCAGCGTAGATACACCTGGTCACGGGCAGACGGGTCTATCCGCTCAAGGATAGATTACCTGTTTGTGTCCCGAACGCTCTCAGTCAGATCCACCGACGTCAAGCCGGTGTTCTTCTCTGACCACTGCCTCCTGCTGGCCGACTCTCACCTACAGGACGAGCAGCGGGCTGGTAAGGGAACGTGGAAACTGAACACCAAGCTGTTGACCCCGGGAAACATTGAGGAGCTCAAGAGGGATTACGCAGGTTGGAGAACCGTGAAGTCCCTCTTTGAGTCTCCAGCAGACTGGTGGGAAACAGTAAAAGGGAACATCAAGAGGTTCTTCATCCTCAAAGGTGTTCAGGAGGCGAGAGAGAGACGGGGAAAACTGTCCCAGCTCCAGGAAAGTATGCAGAACCTGCTCCTGCTGCAGACGTTGGGGGTCGATGTCACGGAGGACCTCAAGGAGGTGAAGGGCCAGCAAGCCTCGCTCTTTGCCTCGGAGGCCTCCAAGATAATCTTCCGGTCCAGGGTCCGCTCAGTGGAGCAGGACGAGACGTGCTCACGTTTCTTCTTCCAGAAGGTGCACAAAGAGAGCTCCGTGCTCAGCAGCCTGAAGGAAGAAGATGGCTCGGTAACGTCATCTCAGGCTGACGTCATGAGGATCAGCAAATCCTTCTATGCCAGTCTGTACGACGCGAAGCCAACCGACAGCGCGGCCTCCAAGTCGTTCCTGTCCTCTATCACGGAGGTCTTAGACGACGGAACACGAGAGAGGCTGGACCAGCCACTATCTCTGGATGAGCTGACCAAGGCCCTCGAGTCCTTCGAAAAGAATAAAACTCCCGGAAGCGACGGCTTACCGGTCGAGCTCTATTCCGCTCTTTGGGACTTGATTGGCCAGGACCTGCTGGAGGTGTATGTCAGTATGCTTCTGGCAGGTACCATGAGTGAATCCATGAGGAAAGGCATCATCACCCTCATCTACAAGCAGAAGGGGGAGAGGGAAGAAATTAGAAATTGGAGACCGATCTCACTGTTAAACACAGACTACAAAATGTTGTCAAAGGTCATCACCAACCGGGTCAGGTCTGCTCTGGGATCGGTGATTCACCCTGACCAAACCTGTGCTATACCGGGCAGGAAGATTGCTGAGAGTCTCGCACTCCTCAGGGATACGATTGCCTACGTGCAGGACAGGGGGGTGGACACCTGCCTCATCAGCCTGGACCAGGAGAAAGCCTTTGACAGGATATCGCATACATATATGAGGGATGTCCTCTCCAAAATGGGCTTCCGGGAGGGAATCGCTAATTGGATCAGACTGCTCTACACCAACATTGTCAGTGCAGTCTCAATCAATGGGTGGGAATCAGATAGCTTCCCAGTCAGATCTGGAGTCAGGCAGGGCTGCCCTCTCTCTCCTGCCTTGTTTGTGTGTTGCATAGAGCCATTTGCCGAGTCCATCAGGAAGGATACGAGCCTGAAAGGGGTGACTATTCCTGGCAGCGGGGGTCTGCAGGTCAAGGCCTCCCTGTATATGGATGACGTCGCCGTTTTCTGCTCGGATCCGCTGTCCGTGCACAGACTCATGTGCATTTGTGACCAGTTCGAACGGGCCTCGGGGGCCAAGGTAAACCGAGGCAAGAGCGAAGCCATGCTCTTCGGGAACTGGGCCGACCAATCCTCTATCCCCTTCACCGTCAGGACTGACCACCTGAAGGTGCTGGGTATTTGGTTCGGGGGGGCTGGGGCGTGCGCCAAGACCTGGGAGGAGCGGATCAGGAAGGTGAGACAGAAACTGGGCAGATGGGAGCAACGGTCGCTCTCCATCGCGGGTAAGAACCTGGTCATCAGGTGTGAGGTACTCTCAGTATTGTTATACGTGGCACAGGTCTGGCCTATACCCAGAACCTGTGCCGCCGCAGTCACCCGGGCCATCTTCCACTTCGTGTGGAGATCAAAGATGGACCGGGTCCGAAGAGATGTAATGTACAAAGACCGGTGCAATGGGGGAAAAAACACACCCAATGCCACCCTCACCCTGATGGCCACCTTTGTGTGTGGCTGCATCAAGCTGTGCGTGGATCCCCGGTACGCAAACACCAAGTGTCATTACGTACTGAGGTTATACCTGTCCCCGGTGTTGCGAAGGATGGGCCTGGCCTCGCTGCCGCGGAACGCTCCGAGTAGTTGGACCGTTCCGTACCACCTGTCCTTCGTGGAGAAATTTATCAAGAAAAACACCTTTGAGCACAAGTCCATCAGGAAGTGGTCAGCACGTAGTGTCCTTGAGACCCTTCGGGAAAAGGAGAGGGCGGATCCTGTCGAGCGGTTCCCTGAGCAGACTGTCAAAGCCATTTGGCAGAATGCCTCATCGCCAGAACTTTCCAACAAGCACCAAGACATGGCTTGGCTGGTGGTGAGAAGGGCTCTGCCTGTGAGATCATCTATGCACGCCCGGACTCTCTGCTGCACCGCACGCTGCCCTCGAAGCAGCTGCGGGGGGGACGAGACTGTCACACACCTCCTTCTGGAATGTGCCTATGCAGAAGAAGTCTGGAGAGGAATGCAGTGGTGTTTGTCGAGGTTCGTCCCGAGCAGCGCCGTGACGCGGGACTCCGTGCTCTACGGCCTGTTCCCCGGGACGCACACCGAGACGAACATCAACTGTGCCTGGAGGATCATCAACTCGGTGAAGGACGCTCTCTGGGTGGTCCGAAACCTGTTGATCTTCCAGCTGAAGGAGTTGACCCCGACTGAGTGTTGCAGACTGGCACATTCCATGGTCCAGGACTACGTGTTGAGGGACGCGCTGAAGCTTGGGGCAGCTGCCACCAAGGCGCGGTGGGGAAAGACCACCGTCTAACATCTGCCTGCCTAATGAAGAACAGGGGGCCCACGCAGTCATTTGGGCTCCGCTGGCGTCTGAGCTCAATGTAATCGCACCAACCTGTGAATATGAATGATTACCCTGTTTCGATACGTAAAGAAATGGAATGTTTACAGAATGATGACATGTCCAATTGTATAGATTAAATATATATGAATAAAGTATATTTTTGAAATAAAAAAAAATTATGTGTCTTGTGCATTCACCAGCAGCTCAGATACACATGCCTTGGCAGGTAGCTATGTTCTCCCATGGTGAGTCAAACATCACAAGTGTGCAGAAGATTATATTAAAGATGGATGGCAGTGGACAATCCCCTTTGGAGGGCACAAAGCACTCCAAGCTCAGATCAGTGGACACAGATGCTGACACTCAGGCTTTCAGTGAAGCAAACCATTCTGGACGGCCAAGCAAAAAATTGTTATGGTTCTGGCATGTTCAGAGATACTGCACATGATGACAGAGACATGGAGGAGTCCATCTCAGCTACTGTCACAGCATTTGTGCTGATGTCCACTACCATGCAAGGGTGGCCACTTGAGTGGACCATCAGACATAGCGTGAATGTTTGCTCACACCAATGACCAGCATACTCAGTCTGTTAGCTTAAATGGGCCAAAGGAAATTCCATACCTTGCTGAAGTTCAACAAAGTGTGCTCTAGCTTCTCGTTTTCATTCTTTCCAAAGCTGCAGCACAGTCACTGTATTCTTCTTCAGCACCTCTGGTCCTCTCATATTTACCATGCTATGCAAAACACAGCAAACACGCACAATTTGGGGCATCCTTGCAGGTACACACTGAAAGGTACATGCTCAGACTATTAGCCTGCTCAATAAACACTTGTGCTCATGTGGCTTCTGTGATGGAGCTCTTTACAAGTGCTATCGCATGTCCAGGGGTGATGCTAGCTTCGAAGCTGGCCTCCGTTGACTGTGTTCGAAGCTTGAAAAATCGATGATGCATAGGACAGACCGAGGATGAAGGCATTGTGAAATCTTCCTGGATATCTTATACAGATTGCATGAGTATCTTTCAATGGTTACACTACATCTAAATATTAACAAATTCACTCTCAATTGATTGAATACTCCTAGTTTATTTGAGGCCCCCTTGACTGCCAAATGGATACAACCTCTGATTCTCCAAATATGTGAAGACCCAACCAATGTTAATTCTGATGGCCCAATTGTTTTGACTGGCCTTATCTGTGTCACAGTGAATGCCAAACGTGGTATCACTCACCTGCAAGATTCATTTGTTTCAGTGAATGGCAAAATCCAACAGATGTGACTGAGAAATCCCTGGAAGGAGCGGAGGAGGAAACATTCAAGGCTGGAGTGATTTTAATAGATTCTGGATTAGTGGTGCTGGAAGATCACAGCAGTTCAGGCAGCATCCAAGGAGCTTCGAAATCGACGTTTCGGGCAAAAGCCCTTTTATTCCTGATGAAGGGCTTTTGCCCGAAATGTCGATTTCGAAGCTCCTTGGATGCTGCCTGAACTGCTGTGCTCTTCCAGCACCACTAATCCAGAATCTGGTTTCCAGCAACCGCAGTCATTGTTTTTACCTCGTTGATTTTAATAGATGCCTACGTGATCTGCTGGGCAAGAGGTCTCTTTCTAGGAAGGTTGTAGATATTAGCAATAACCAAGCATACCACCACTTCTCAACCAACTCTGTCCTCCACTCCCATGCTAGAGCTGTATCGCCATCCCTTCTGTCCTGTGAAGTGGCAGATGACTGAGCAGACAGCATGTGGTCCTGTTGTAGCTGCTGGTTAGCCTCATCAAAGACTCAAAGTAGAGCTGCATTAGTTGCTTTCATGCCCCTGTGAAGGCTGGCAGCTAGTGAGAACTGATCAAAAATGTAGACGTTGACAGAGACGATCCCCAAAGAACTGCAGTAAAAGTACAGTCTCAGACTAAATCTTACAGACAAAAGCCTGTAAATATGTGTAATGCTGTCAGAATATAAAAGCTTTCAGCTTGCCAATTTCACAACCCTGTCATAGAACACAGAACAGTACAGCACAGTACAGGCCCATCGGCTCTCAGTGTTGTGCCGGTCTTTTATTTTACTCTAAGGTCAGACTAACCTACATAGCCTTCATTGTACTAGCTTGCATGCACCTGTCCAAGAGTCGCTTTAATGTCCTTAATGTATCTGACTCTACTTCCACTGTTGGCAGTGCATTCCAGGCACCCACCACTCTCTCTGTAAAGAACCTCCCTCTCACATCTCCCCTGAATCTTCCTCCAATTATCTAAAAATTATGCCCTCTCATGACAGATATTTCCCTCATGGGAGAAAGCCTCTGTCTATTCATTCTAAGCCTCTCAACATCTTGTACACCTCTATCAAGACACTTCTCATCCTCTTCGCTCCAATGAGAAAAGCCCTAGCTTCCTCAACCTTTTTCATAAGACATGCCCTTCAGGTCAGACAGCATCCTGGTAAATCTCGTCTGCACCCTCTCTAAAGCTTCCACATCTTTCCTATAATAAGGTGACCAGAACTGAACACAATATTCCAAGTGTGGTCTAATCAGGGCTCTACACAGATGCAGCATAACCTCGCAGCTCTTAAACTCAATCCGCTGCTAATTAAAGCCAACACATTATATGCCTTCTTAACAACCCTATCAACTTGGGTAGCAACTTTGAGGGACCTATGGACATGGACCCCAAGATCTGTCTGTTCCTCCACACTGCCTTTAACCCTGAATTCTGCATTCAAATTCGACCTTACAAAGTGAATTAATTCACACTTTTCCAGGTTGAACTCCATCTGGCACAAATCAGCCCAGTTCTGCATCCTGTCAATGTCCCGCTGCAAACTACAACAGCCCTCCACACCATCCACAACTCCACTGACCTTCATGTCGTCGGCAAACTTACTAACCCACCCTTCCACTTCCTCATCCAAGTCATTTATAAATATCACAAACGACAGAGGTCCCAGAAACGATCCTTGCGGAACACCACTGGTCACCAAGTTCCAGGCTGAATAGTTTCCATCTACCACCATCTGCTGTCTTCTATGGACCAGCCAATTCTGTATCCAGATAGCCAGATTTCCTTGTATCCCATGCCTCCTTACTTTCTGAATGAGCCTGCCTTGGGGAACCTTACCAAATGATTTGCTAAAATCCGTATACAGAGGGACCTTGATTATCCAAACAACATGGGTGGAGAGTATTTTGTTCAGCTAATTGAATGTTCAAATAATCAAACACTGAATAAGCACAGTTTAGCCAAGCATCAGGACCTTGCGATCTTGTTCGGATAATCTGAAATTCGGATAATTGAATGCTGGATAATCAAGGTTCCTCTATACACCACATTCACTGCTCTGCCTTCATCAATGTGTTTTATCACACCCTCAAAGAATTCAATAAGGTTTGTGAGGCATGACCTGCCCCTCACAAAACCATGCTGTCTATCTCTAATCAAACTATGGTTTTCCAAGTAATCATAAATCCTTTCTCTCAGAATCCTCTCTAATACTTTACCCACCACTGACATAAGACTGGCTGGTCTGCAATTTCCGGGATTATCCCTATTCCCTTTCTTGAACAAGGGAATACCACCCTCTGATCATCTGGCACTACTCCAGGGGACAGTGAGGATGCAATAATCATTGCCAAAGCTACAGCAAACTCTTCCCTCGCTTCCTATGTGGCATATCCCGTCTGGCACAGGGGATTTATCTCTCCTTAAGTTTTTCAAAATTTTCAGCACATCCTCCTTCCTAACATCAACCTGTTCTAGCATATCAATCTCTTTCACGCCGCCCTCAGAAATGTCAAAGTCCCTCTTAGTAGTGAATACTGAAGTAAAGTATTCATTAAGGACCTCCCCACTTCCTCTGACTCCAGGCACCGGTTTCCCCACGATCCTTGATCAGCCCTATCCTCACTCTGGCCATCCTCTTGTTCCTCACATAAGTGTACAATAAGTGTAGGATTAACGTTTTCCTTAATCCTACCCACTACAGCTTTTCCATGCCCCTTTCTAGCTCTCCTAAGTCCATTCTTCAGTTCCTTCCTAGCTACCTTGTAACCCACTAAAGCCCTGTCTGATCCTTGCCTCCTCAACCTTAAGCAAGCTTCCTGCTTTCTTTCGACTAGATGTTCCACATCCCTTATCACCCAAGGTTCTTTCAAACTACCATCACTTCCTTGCTTCAGTGTCCAGCACTGTCAGCAAGTGCTTCCTAAACAACCACCACATTTCTGTTGTGCATTTCCCTGAGAACATCTGTTCCCAATTCAATCCCCCAGTTCCTTCCTAATAACATTATAATTCCCCAGCCCCCAATTAAATACTTTCCCATACTGTCTGCTCCTATCCCTCTCCATCATGACCATAGCAGATGTCAGGGAGTTGTGGTCACTATCACCGAAATGCTCTCTCATTGAGAGATCTGACACTTGGCATGGTTTGTTGCCAAGCAGCAAATCCAATATGACCTCCCCTCTAGATGGCCTATCTACATATTGCATCAGGAACCCTTCTTATACATACCTGACAAAAACTGCCTCATCCAAAATATTTGAATTAAGAAAGTTCAAATCAATATTGGAGAAGTTAAAGTCACCTATGATGACAACCCTATAACTTTCCAAAATCTGCCCCCAATCTGTTTCTCCATGTTTTTATTGCTATCAGATCTGTAGAAAACTCCCAATAAAGTGAATGCTCCTTTCCTGTTTCTGACATCCATCCATACTGACTCTGTAGACAAACCCTCCTTGATGACCCTTTCTGCAGCTGTGACACTATCCTTGATTGGCAATGCCGCTCCTCCACCTCTCTTACCTTCCCCCCATTTCTTTTGAAACATCTGAACCCTGGAACATCGAAAAACCATTCCTGCCCCTGTGATATCCAAATCTCTGTAACAGCCACAACATCATAGTTCCAAATACTGATCTATGTCAATCTCTGTTGTGCTTTTGCCTGATTGAACCTGGCAAATTGGGAACAGTTTGGGAAGGGTGTGTACAGGCAGTTAAAGCCAGTTGGTTTTTAGATATTTAAGCCGCCTCGACTGTGTCATGGAGTGTCCTTGTTGGCAAGTTGGTAAAGTTTCAATGCTGCAAAACGCTCTAAAACTCAATGTAATTATGAGCTGATAGCTATTACAAAGCGGGCGGCATGGTGGCTCAGTGGTTAGCACTGCTGCCTCACAGCGCCAGAGACCTGGGTTCAATTTCCGCCTCAGGCAACTGACTGTGTGGAGTTTGCACATTCTCCCCATGTCTGTGTGGAATTCTACCGGGTGCTCCGGTTTCCTCCCACAGTCCAAATAAAATGTGCAGGTTAGGTGAATTGGCCATGCTAAATTGCCCGTAATGTTAGGTGAAGGGGTAAATATAGGGGAATGGGTCTGGGTGGGTTGCACTTCAGCGGGTCGGTGTGGACTTGTTGGGCCGAAGGGCTGTTTCCACACTGTAAGAAATCTAATCTAATCTAAAAATACGTTGAATTTGTGTTCAAGTCAAACAATAGTTAAAAAAACTGAATGAAAATTTGAGATTTTAGCTCTTGACATCCAAGGTTAATCCCAACTTCTAAACATTCTCAGGATTTGTTTAATTCAGACATTCTCACATTTGTCTGTTACATGTCAAGTCAGTAGTCTGTCAACATGTAACATGAGACACCTCTTGAAGGGAGAATCAGAAGACAGACTCACGGGCCGCTTGGACCAGACAGAGAAAGTATCCCTGGCTGCCAGGAAAGTGTGTGAAAATGAGGTGAATCTGAAGATATAATTGAAGCACCTGATGCCTATATCTTCATATTCAGCAAACGGCTATAATGAAGGGTAGGGCAGAATTTGTGTGGCAGAGAGTTAGAAAGCCTTTTGAAAGACCTTGCGTTGTCATTATTCATCTATTTACAGAAAAAAACCCCAGTGACCAGCTTCACTGAGTGATTCCTCTCAATTTGAAACGAAAATGAAATTATGCTTCCACACTTTATTCTAATTAAATAGTTCACTTTGTGTTTCTTTAAATTACTTAAATGAATTACAAGGAATGAAACTAGCACTAATGCTTCATGCACTTATTGTTGTGAGGTTGGACTGTAACTATCTGGTTCTGGATCAATGGTGCTGGAAGAGCACAGCAATTCAGGCAGCATCGAGGAGCTTCAGCAAAATCGACGTTTCGGGCAAAAGCCCTTCATCAGGAATAAAGGGCATCCTGATGAAGGGCTTTTGCCCGAAACGTCGATTTTGCTGAAGCTCCTCGATGCTGCCTGAACTTCTGAGCTCTTCCAGCACCATTGATCCAGAATCTGGTTTCCAGCATCTGCAGTCATTGTTTTTACCTTGTAACTATCTGGTAACTGCCTCTCACAAATTATATTCACTGACATAGTTGTAAATACTGTTGAACATGTAAGAATCCTATCACTTGTCTCTACAGATATCCTTCTATTTAACACCCAGGAGAACATTATAAACAACTTGTCATTCTGCAGACTGGAATACCTCTAAGATTATTTACAATACTTTAGCGTTACTAATCGCAAAATGTTTTGTTTATCTATCTCGTGTTAATGACCAGTCAACAAAGCAGTCAGGAGTTTAAGTCTCTAACTTTAATGACTCATGTTTGATTTCAGTTAGAATCGGTTGAAGGCCCAAATAATAATTCCTTAAATATTAAATAATACACAAATATGGTCAAACATTTTCACCGTTGTAACATATGGGGCCAGAGTTTGAGTATATATCAAATACATTAGACTTACAAAATCAGAATGGTTACAGCAGAGAAGTACAGAAAGAGGCTATTCAGCCTGTTGTATTGTGCCAGCTCTCTGGAAGAGAATTCAGCTTTTCTACTCTCTAAAATAGCTGATTATACTTGTTCTAAAATAAAGACTACAATTTGGTGCAACTGGATGCTAGAGAAGGAAATACCCATCCCCAATCGATCTCTGCAAATTTAAAGACAAAGAAAGCCATATTATCTATGTTCTGATCTGCCAAGCTTCAAGGTTATTTCCTGCTCCATGCAGAAGAACTTACAGGCACACGTAAGCTTCTTGTAATTAATGTTATCAGTGATGCTAATGTGAATGTCCCATGTTGTCACGATGAAGGAGATTATTTGGATTATCACAACTCCTAACATCCTTATTCATGAAGCTTCCACAGAGAAAGACATTATGAAACTCTCAGCTAGATAGATCTTCCTCTATCAATAGAATTGGAAATTGGGAAATGCTCCAGCATTGCTAAATCAGTATGTTGCTCACAGTTCAGACAGCTGGCAAATTTGTATTTATCCCAGATTAACAGCCTGGCAAATTCTGCTGGCAACATGATGAATTATTTTTTTTTAGTATAATGTAGTTGCTTTATAGCATATGCTTTTACCTCCCTCATCTGAATCTTAATGCAGCAAGATTACAGAAACGTTATACTTTTGGCTGAAAATAGGCAGCTTATTTGCACTCAGTTAATGCCTTTTGCCTTGCATAATGAATATTAACAAAGGAAACTGTGTACTTCAACACATTTAGCATTCTGTACCATGAAAAATATACTGTATCTGAAAGATAAGTCACTTTATTTAAAAGAAATTGATATGAGATAATAGTTTGCAGATAAAAGTACAGCTCAGTGGTGTGATGAAAAGAGGATATTATTTACTCCATTGTGCTGTAATTAAAGTTGTCTCTGATCCCAAGGTACCAGCGCAGGAAACTGTTACATATTTTCTGTTGTTTAACCTGTTGCGCCACTTCAGATAGAATGCTGTGGGACATCCTTGAGCACTAATGACTTGAATGTAAGCTTTCAAATATGCATACATCTGTTCTTTCTTGAGTTTTGAAATGAAGCATTATTATGATCTCTCTCCCACTCTTAAAGAAGATGTAAGTTTAAATTCCAGAGTCCCTTAATAGGAAGAGTAAAAAATTCAAATGGTGCTGTGCTGTACCTCATATCGTTGCTAAGCTGTTTGTGAATATAAAGTGCCAAGTGCCATTTAATTAAATTAACTTGAAGATTTGATTAATTTTAGATTAACAGCTGAGTTCAGAACCTCCTACTCAACAATCAACCAATCTATTTACCCTGGCCCAGTCATAGAAAATTAGTTCCTTGTATGAATTGGTCCCCACACTCCATGTTCCTCAGAACAACTTCCAGCAGAATAATTTCCATTTGTAGCTATCTGTTCTGGATTAAGCAAAAATGTGTCAAAGATTAAATGGCCATTTCATAAATAAAGGTTCATTGAAGATGTATTTTCACGATGTATAATAAATTACATACATAATAATGTAACTTTTCATTTATGGAAAGCTAAACTTTTATCATCAGCTTTTGATTTTATAGAATGAAGCAGATAATTTAAGAAGAAAACAAAATGGCATGAATAAAAGAATGCAACAGTTCTACCATTTCTTATTTCTCTTCCCTTTCACTCCTAAACTGCACTGTGAGCATCAGATTAAAGAATAGTATGGAGATTGATTCCCTAGTCAACAGCAAAACTGCTCCAGGAATAGCCAAAGGAAGGTATTTAGACTTGCCTCCTTTCTTGTAAGGAAGCAGAGTAATAAAATTCTTAAGAAGGAGAGGAATTGAAGTGGGAAAGATATTTCAACTGTTAATCAGCTTTGCTAATCTTGTGGACGATGGAGAGTTGGGAGAGTTTGAGCCCATAAATGACAAGGTGCTAAGTGCAGGTACACCAGATTAATAAAGAAAATTAATGGAATGTTGGTTTTTATAACTAAAGGAATAAATATAAAGGTAAGGAAGTATTGTTGCAATGATACAAGACATTGGTGAGACCGCACCAATTGTACTGTGCGCAGTTTTAGTCCCCTTACTTGAGGAATGATATACTAGCATTGGAGGCAGTTCAGAGGAAGTTCACTCGATTGATCGCAGAGATGAGAGGTTTGCTGTATGAAGAGAGATTGAACAGTTTCAGCCTCTTCTCTCTGGAATTTAGAAGAATTAGGGGAGATCAGATTGAGGTATTCAAGATGATGAGAGGTATGGATAAGGTATGGAGCGGAAACTTTCTCCTGTCGAGCATTCTACGACGAGAGGTCATAGTTTTAGGATAAGGGGCAGCAAATTTAAAACAGAGTTGAGGAGAAACTACTTCTCCCAAAGAGTTGTGAACCTTTGGAATTTGCTACCCCAAAATACAGTGGATGCTGGGACAGTGAGTAAATTTAAGGCAGAGTTAGACTTTTGATTAGTAATGGATTGAAAGGATATGGAGAGAAGGCAGGAAAGTGGGGGTGAGGAGCGTTTCAGCCATGTTCGACTTGATGGGCTAAAGAGCCTCTTTCTGTGCTGTATGATTCTATGACAGTGTGTCTATGTCAGTTGAAAAGAGCTACCCAGCGTAGTTTAGTTTCTAACAATTGGTCTGCAGCCTTATACGTTGCACCACCTAAGTTCACATCCAATAATATTTTAAATGTAATGGGAGTTTCTGTCCCTATCCAGATCCTGACCAGCCTCTGAGTGAAAACTCCTCAATTTGCCTTGAAATCTTCTATCAATCATATTTCAGCCTTGCCTTGTCATGCTCGATCAGCTACAGTTTACCTAATCTCTCCTTGTAATTAATTCTCCAGTGATGAAAAACTTCCTTGTGACACCCTTGTGAATCTCTACTGTGCTCTTATCTAGTGAGATCACATCGAACTGGCTGCAGTACTCCAGCTACAGCCTAATGTTTTATAACATAACTTTGCTGATCTTATGACCAAGGTGACATGCCTATGTGATTATAATATTGGGTTGAATCAGTCAAGGGTCTGAGCAACATGGACGATCGCAAGATTTGCACAGAAGTGGACAAGACCTGAAATGCCTATCTTAATGTCAGAGAATCTCATTCTAGCATTTATGTTTATGATAAGCAATGTGATGAGTTTTTTGATGTGCAAGTTGCCAATTAAGGGACATTATAGCTTGTTAAACACTTTATTGATGTCCAATTTGCTCATTAATATCCAGCTTTGCAGCTTATAAAGCATGTAAAGGACATTATAAAATCTGGATATGCAACTCAGAGCTGGTACTCTTCAACTGCTCCGGAAGACTACATGTTGGGCACCGGGTACCAACATCTCAGGACACATTCTGTGTCATGCATACCCTACATCCACAGTAACTGGCACCAGATAAGTGTTCGCCTCTAAGAACCCTCATTGGACAGCTCTGGCCCACTTGCAGGATGCTGCCACACTTCAATGCTACACCTTGGGCAATTTTCATTGTAATGCTGCTGTAAGGTCAGAGAGCACTCAAGAACACACATCCATCTCAACGAGTGGGCCAGGCTGCAGCTTGAGGCTCTTCACTCATTGACCATAAAGCCATAAATTGGCTATTGTTCAAGATGGTACGGTGCTCTTGAGCCTGGGGCCACTGCACCCTGTCTTCTCTTCGGTTTTCCCTTTCTTTCTCATTTCCTTTTTCTGTTTAGATTTTGTTTTGAATTACCTTCTGGGGAGAGCTCTATTGTGGTGGCATCAGCAACAATGGCATCAATGATGAAGGCGAAAAGTGGCTTTGTCGGGATCTGAAGGGTGGCAGCGACTGGTGAGCCCGCAGTGGGGACTCTGGTAGTGGCCTCGATGAGGCAGTTGATGGAGAAATGAAAAGGGGCCCAGCATCGGCTGCTACATTGGCAGACGCAATTTCGGTGAGGTACACCCAGCAGCAAAAGATGGTGCCTGAGGTGCAGTGACTTCGATGTTGGTTGGGTCCAGTGCTGGCAGCAGTGAAGTGGTGGCAGAAGGGTTATGGACTCTCTTTAAGCTATTTCTTTTTATTTTTTAAGATTATTCTTAAACTATTCAAAATGGCACCGGATCACAAATACAGTAGAAGCTTTTCACTATTTTACTGCATCTTTCACTGTAAAATATATGTGACAATAAAATTATTCATTCATTCAGGTGTAGGAGCAGAAGCAGCCCATCAAGTTTGCTCAGCCATTCAATAAGATCATGTCTGGTAATTCTCAATTCCATTCACTGCCTTATCCCCATAATCTTTGATTCCCTTACTGATTAAAAATCAGAGTCGAGAAGTGTGGTGCTGGAAAAGCACAGCCAGTCAGGTAGCATCCGAGGAGCAGGAGAATCGATGTTTCAGGCATAAGCCCTTCATCAGGAATGAGGTTTGTGGGTCAGGGCTGAGAGATAAAGGGGAGTGGGGTGGAGTTGAGGGAGCTTGCTGAGAATGCGATAGGTCAATGAAGGGGTGAAAGTGATAGGTCAGAGGAGGGTGGAGCAGACAGGTGGGAAGGAAGATGGGCAGGTAGCACAGGTCAAGAGGGCAGTGCCGAGTTGGAAGGTTGGGGCTGGGGTAAGGTAGGGGCAGGGGAAATGAGACAACTGGTGAAATCCATATTGATCCTGTGTGGTTGGACTATGTGTCAGTCCTCACTTTCTCCTGCAGCTTAGGGCGGCATGGTGGATCACAGCACTAGGGACCAGGGTTCGATTCCAGCCTCGGGCAATTGTCTGTGTGGAGCTTGCACACATTCTCCCTGTGTCTGTGTGGGTTTGATCTGGTTTCCTCCCACAGGTCAGGTAAGTTAGCCATGCTAAATTGCCCATAGTGTTAGGTGCATTAGTCAGAGGGAAATGGGTCTGGGTGGGTTACTCTTCGGAGGGTCAGTGTGGACTTGTTGGGCTGAAAGGCCTGTTTTCCACACTATAGGGAATCTAATCTTAGGAATTTGTCCTCTGGTCCTAGATTCTCCCACAGGGGAAATAACTTCAACCCATCAACCTTGTCATGCTGTCTAAGAGCCTTTTATGTTTCAATAACTACCATTCTTCCAAACTCAAATGAGGTCCATACTACTAAACCTTTTTTCATAAGAAAGTCCCACATATCCAAGAACCAACCGAGCAAAACGTTTTGGGCTCTCCAATGCCAGTAATTCCTTCCTTCGATAAAGGGACAAAAACTGTTCACAGTATTGTCATTTTAAAAAGGCCTCCCTACTTTTATACTTCAATCCCTTTGAAATAAAGGCCGACATTTCATTTGCCTTCCCTGCTGAATTCAGATGCTAGCATTTTTGTAATTCATGCACAAGAACTCCCAAATCTCTCAATGCTGCAGCTTTCTATAGTCTTTCTTATCTTAATGAATATTCTTCTTGCTAAAGTCCATAACCTCACATTTTACCACATTACACTCCATACACCAAGTTTTTGTCCATTCACTTGTGTCATCCTCACAACTTGCCTTCCCATCTGTTTTTGCATCATCTGAAAACTTGGCAACAGCACATTCTCTTTCCTCATCCGAGTCATTGATCCCTATGGCATTCCACAGGTTGCTATCATGAAAATGTCCCTTTTATCACAATCCTCTGTCCTCTATCTTGTTAGGTAGCCTAAAGTATGGTACCTCATCAAATGCTGTCATGCGTTAATTCATTCTGAGCACACAAACACGCTCACAGAATCCTTGCCTTGTATTGCACTTGTTTGCCTTGCTTTTGTGAGCTGCGCCCGTCAGCCAAAGCTGTAGGTTCATATTACTTCTGAAACAAACAAAAACAGAAAGTGCTGGAGAAACTCAGTCATGCAAAGAAGCAGTGGAACGGTAATGCTGAGATAGAGTCACAGAGTCAGAGAGATATATAGCATGGTCCAACTTGCCAATGCCGACCAGATATCCAAACCCAATATAGTCCCACCTGCCAGCACCCGGCCCAAATCCCTCCAAACCCTTCCTATTCATATATCCATCCAGATACCTTTTAAATGTTGAAATTGTACTAGCCTCCACCACTTCCTCTGCCAGCTCATTCCATATACGTACTACCCTCTACATGAAAACGTTGCCCCTAAGGTCCCTGTTATACCTTTCCCCTCTCACCCTAAATCTATGCCCTCTAGTTCTGGACTCCCTCACCCCTTTGTCTGTTTATCCTATCCATGCCCCTCATGATTTTATAAACCTCTGTAAGGTCACCCCCAGCCTCCGACACTCCAGGGAAAACAGCCCTGGCCTATTCAACCTCTCCCTACAGCTCAAATCCTCCAACCCTGGCAAATCTTTTCTGAACCCTTTGAAATTTTACAACATCTTTCCAAAAGGAAGGAGACCTGAATTGCACGCAATATTCCAACAGTGGCCATACCAATGTCCTGTACAGCTGCAACATCACCTCCCCACTCCTGCACTAAATACTCTGACCAATAAAGGAAAGCATACCAAACACCTTCTTCACTATCCTATCTACCTGCGACTCCACTTTCAAGGAACTATGAACCTACACTCCAAGGTCTCTTTATTAAACACTCCCTACCTTACCATTAAGTGTATAAGTCCTGCTAAGATTTGCTTTCCCAAAATGCAACACCTCGCATTTATCTATATTAAACTCCATTTGCCACGCCTCAGCCCACTGGCCCATCTGATCAAGATCCTGTTGTAATTTGAGGTAACCTTCTTCGCTGTCCACTACACCTCCAATTTTGGTGTCATCTGCAAACTTATTAACTATATCTCTTAAGCTTAATCCAAATCATTTATATAAATGATGAAAAGTAATAGACCCAGTACTGATCCATGGGACACTCCACTGGTCACAGGCCTACAGTCTGAAAAACACCACCCTCTGTCTTCTACCTTTGAGCCAGTTCTGTATCCAAATGGCTAGTTCCTCCTGTATTTCATGAGATCTAATCTAGCTAACTGGTTTCCCATGGGGAACCTTGTCAAACGCCTTACTGAAGTCCAAATAGATCACATCTACCCCTCTGCCCTCATCAATCCTCTTTGTCACTTCTTCAAAAAACTCAATCAAGTTTGTGAGACATGATTTCCCATGGACAAAGCCATGTTAACTATTCCTAATCAGTCCTTGCCTTTCCAAATACATGTACATTCATTCCCTCCAACAACCTGCCAACCACCGACATCAGGCTCACTGGTCTATAGTTCCCTGGCTTGTCCTTACCACTTTTCTTAAACAGTGGCACCAGGTTAGCCAAACTCCAGTCTTCTGGCACCTCACCTGTGACTATCGATAATACAAATATCTCAGCACGAGGCCCAGCAATCACTTCCCCAGCTTCCCACAGAGTTCTAGGGAACACCTGATCAGGTCCTTCTCTAATGTGAACTGCTATGTTTCATTGTGCTGTTAGATAGAGGCTTGTAACTTTCCAGCGACATGAGTTAGGCCACAAATGTTCACAGAAATTTGTTGGAATTTTGTACTAATGATGCCATCTTGCCTGAGATTAGCACCCACTTACCCTTGCACCTTTCCCTTTTCATGATGTGTTTAAAGCATTTTACATATTTCCTCAACTCTAAAAGAATAAAGAGCAGAATTTTTATCAGGCAGAAGATGGTTGAATATTCTTTTTGGTTCCAATATCGAACTCTCCCTCCCCTTCTTGCATATATTCATCACATTCACACCCTACCAAATCATCTGAATTTCAGAAGACATTTTTTTTTCCAAAGCTAAACTTTGGCTTTGCTACAATTAAGAACCATCTGATGATTTTGGAAAATGCACACTTTAATAACTTATATTGGCCTGGTTAAACTTCAGCCAACAAACCTAACTCAGTCATGATTGAGTTTTTTGAAGTAACAAAGAGGATTGGTGAGGGCAGAGTGGTACAAGTGATCTATATAGACTTCGGTCAGGCATTCGACAAGGATCCCCATGGGAAACTGGTTAACTAGGCATCATGTAACAGCAAAAGTACATGCTTCATCTTCTGCTGCCTGAAAGTTGCTGTCTTTAGTCATTTCATTTCTATAGTATTTTTATACGTTTTTCTTTCATTCATTTCCTTTCTTTCTTTTATCCCTCATTATTTATCAAGCCACATGAAACATTCCAGTTTCCTCTTCTACCACATCCAATTTTTTTTTATTGACTGATCACAGACATCCTTTTACTTTCTTTAGCTGTCTTCAATCAATCAATTATTGTGGATTTCTGTTACTTAGTTTTATCTGTTAGAAACAGTACAGATGCAAAAACATGGCAAAGTTAAAAGCAGATAAATGAACAGTTTGGCTTAAAGATGCAGCTGTAGGCAGACTAACTGAAAAGTTGTCAATGCTCCACTCTATGCATAACCGCAAATCTATTTTTACAAACGCCTAAGTATTGCCAGTTATGGGTCAGTACAAATCCAATATAATCTATGCTTGTGAAAGCATTCCTAATTATATTAGTATCTATACCTCTGTGCCTTGAGTTTTACATGTTCATTTTCATCTTTAAATACCTTCCCCTCCCAAAACTGGGTTGGCTTGCTTCATCATCTTGACTCCTCTTCATTCCTCATGACTTCAGCCTCCACTGCACTCACATTTGTTTTGCCTCACCATTGCTGTGCTGCCTTCGGATAACCAAATCCTGATCTCTGAAGCTCTATTTGCATTTTTTGGTCAATTGTTATTAAATTTTGTATCAAAATCCACTTGATCAAACAAACTATTTGCTGCTACCAAATACATCCAATCTTGCCATGCTCTTTTTTCTTGTCATGGTGGTCACTTTCTGTGTGACTGTACGAAACACATTCTGTGCTGCATACGATTGTTGGTGCAGGCAGAATATTTTTGTTTTGGAATTTTATGTGCAAGATGGAACATGTAGAAACAAATAGCATATGAAGGAATTAATATGTGATCAAAAATGTTATGCCAACTGTAACATTATTGAGTATGGATGTCAGAGGCAATGCAGTCCCATTGTGGTCAGTGCAATGCTGAAAATGCCACAACTATTTCTAATTGCCATAAAGAAACAGTCCTTCAGGCTAATACTGAAGGAATACATGAATAGCACTTGCACATTGAAATGTCCATTCCTGATGTGTGCAGAGGATGAGGGCTGGATAACCAATTTTTGGGAGGCTAATCCCTTTTTCAAGACAACTTATATCAATCCATTAATGCATGCAAGCATCAAGAGGCCTTGATGTGCCATTGGCTGACCTGTCCTTTTCCTTCCTATCACAAAAACACAACATTAATCCACAGGCAGTTTGTGTGGCTCGCCTGAGAACTGGGCAGCACGATGGATGAGTGGTTAGCACTGCTACCTCACAGTGCCAGGGACCTGGATTTGATGCCAGCCTCGGGTGACTGTGTGGAGGTTGCACGTTCTCCCTGTGCCTGCATTGTTTTCTCTGGGTGCTCTAGTTTCCTCCCACAATCCAAAGATGAACATGTTAGGTGAATTGGCCATGCTAAATTGCCCATAGTGTTCAGGGATGTGTAGGTTAGGTGCATTAGGCAGGGGAAATGTAGAATAATAGGGTAGGGGAATGGGTCTGGGTGGGTTACTCTTCGGGGGGTTGGTGTGGACTTGTTGGGCTGAAGGGCCTGTTTCCACACTGTAGGAATTCTACGATGAGCTTACATTACCATGTGGGGTAAGCAACTGGTATGGCGATGAGCTCTGGAGTACTTGCCCAAATCATTTATATACAGTACCAGGTCCTTTGAGGATTGCTGAAAAGTGGCAGCAATTAAGTTGTTACAATGAATTTTGTGGGACCAGGAGAATGAGGAACATCATGCTGTAGATTTGTTTAGTTTATCCTTGTCAGTTCATCTTTGTAGAGGAGCAACTCGATTGGTTCCATTGTCTCAAATTCCTCCACTAATCCCACTGCAAATCACAAATTGTTTTCCACACAGGAAACACATGGGCACCTTTGCAAATGAAATTAAACTGAGACATAACTGTAAAAATGGTTTGGATTCATACTGGTGACATTGGACAAACATTTTCATATCTTCCTATAATTAAAATTAATCCCACTGTGTCTGCGTTGATACTGCCTACCACCAAAGCAAATTACATTAATCCCACTAGTTCCCTGCTGTTTGCTCATACTTGTTTCTGAAAGCTGATCTTTTTTCACCAATTGCTACAGGAGAACAGACCATTCTTGTTCATCATTTCTTTAGATAGTCATACAGAGATAACCCAACTATGTATGTTTAATTAACAGGAGAAAGGCTCCAAATAGTTTATGTCACAATTCGCTTCATTAAAAAAAACTAGTTATTCTAGGCAATACTGATACATTAACTAGTGCCTTGTTGTCCATGACTCAGTTGAACAGGTTCTCTTCAGCATTTCCACATACAGTGAAAAGTAATATACTTCAAGAAACCATCTACAAGACAACACTGTCAACATAGTGGAAGCAAAGATGTAAATATACTGACTGGTTCAATAATATTTCCATCTTTGGGTCCGGTGTGTGTTTTCAGAACATCGGATGATCTACAACTGATATTTTCTCATCAGTTAGAAGAGAAATACTGTGAACAAAGGCGGCTACTTTTTATTGCCTTCATGTCAGCAAATGTGGTCTATAAGTGACTAAATAAAAGTGGTAGCTCATCAAAACTACTCAATGTGATCTCCTCTTTCCATAACAACATAATGGATGATATCAGCTATAGCGGAACCCTTTTGGAGGTCTAAAGTTGGGTGAAACTTAAAAAAAGAAACAAGTTAGCCTATTCTTCCTGAGTATATCAGATACTATCTCCTATTTAAGCTTATTATCTGGGTCTGATGTTGCACCTTTAATTATTTTTTCAGGGTTAGTATACAATAGTCATGTTTCTCCTTGGAGGGCTACTGAGCTTCTTCTTTATCTATGTTCTTTGATTTCTTATATCTGAGAAAGCCTTGTAATTTGGCCTGATCATTTTAATCTAGCTAATTATGTTTTAAACAAACTGTGATAGCTGTGTGCGAAGAAGGAGATGAAAATATTTGTTGCAACCGTCTGAGAGAGGAAAAAGAACAAAAAGATGATCGCCCCTGGTCATAACAAGTGAAAAATGTAAAGAGTTTTATCTGAACATGCAACAGGATGACAAACGTCCTGGTCCACAACATTGCCATACTTCCATCTGTCAGCAGTGTGCTGGTTGTTGATAGCTTCATATTTCTAGGCTTGACTATCACCAGCTAGCTGTCACTTGATACTGAAATCAACACAAACATCACAAAAAACTGCAGCTATTATGCTCAAGCTGAGTAAGAGTGTGGAATAACAGCAACTTGACTGGGAACACCAAACTGTGAGTCTACCTGGTTTATATCCTCAGTACACAGTGCTGAGGCCTGGATAACATTTGCAAGACAGGAACAAAGACTGAATAGTTTCCACCTTTGCTGTCTTAGACATATCCTTGGCATCGTTTGGAGGAACAAATGCAGCTTAGAGAGCGCGTTTGATGCCAATGTTATAGCTGAATGGAAACAGCGTAGCTAGGGGTGCAGGAGGTTCTGGAGCACATCTTCAGTACTTTTGCTGTAATGTTGCCATAGCCTTAGCTTTTGCAGTATCCAGTGTGTCAACTATTTCTTGATATCATGTGGTGTGAACCAAATTGTAATGTTTTCCTTTATATTAATTTCCCAATCCATTTTGCCTGCCATTTCACACAATTGTTTTTAATTGCCTTGTTATTATTATTCTTTCATTTCCCTCTTTGGTTATAATTCTTGTTCTTCTCCGTCTTTTCTCACTTTTCTTTCATAAGCTGCAAAGTGGCTCAGTGGTTAGCACTGTACTCACAGCACCAGGGACTCGAGTTCAATTCTACTCTCGGGCAACTGTCTGTGTGGAGTTAGCACGTTCTCCCCGTGTCTGCGTGGGTTTCCTCTGGGTACTCTGGTTTCTTCCCATAGCCCAAAGATGTGCAGGTCAGGTGAATTGGCCATGCTAAATTGCCCATAATGTTAGATGCATTAGTCAGGGGTAAATATAGGGGAATGGGTCTGGGTGGGTTACTCTTCGGAGGGTCAGTGTGGACTTGTTCGACCAAAGAGCCTGTTTCAATGCTGTAGGGAATCTAATCTAACAAGCCCCTGTTAATCTACTATCACCAATAAACATTTTACCTCTTGGTTCCCTAGCAAAAAATTGTTGAGGTGGTCTCTCTAAGTCATCAGTCACCATCATTCAACTGTACACTCTGCCAGCTTGTGTCACCCAACTCCTCACTCTTCACATGTGACAAGGTGGTGGTGCCAGCAGCTTAGACATGGGTTACAGCACAGCCAGCCACATACTTCTTTCTCTTTTTCTTTCTCCTTTTCTCTTTCACCATCATTGTTTTCACGTTTTTGGTAGCAGAAGGAGGATCAGACAGCCTGGGGTGGCTGGTCATGAGAGTGGGATCAGCCCCGGGGCAGTGAGAGTGGGATCAGGCAGCCCCGGGGCAGTGAGACTGGGATCAGGCAGCCCCGGGGCAGTGAGACTGGGATCAGGCAGCCCCGGGGCAGTGAGACTGGGATCAGGCAGCCCCGGGGCAGTGAGACTGGGATCAGGCAGCCCCGGGGCAGTGAGAGTGGGATCAGGCAGCCCTGGGGCAGTGAGAGTGGGATCAGGCAGCCCTGGGGCAGTGAGACTGGGATCAGGCAGCCCCGGGGCAGTGACTGGGATCAGGCAGCCCTGGGGCAGTGAGACTGGGATCAGGCAGCCCTGGGGCAGTGAGACTGGGATCAGGCAGCCCTGGGGCAGTGAGACTGGGATCAGGCAGCCCCGGGGCAGTGAGAGTGGGATCAGGCAGCCCCTGGTGCAGTGAGAGTGGGATCAGGCAGCCCCGGGGCAGTGAGAGTGGGATCAGGCAGCCCCGGGGCAGTGAGAGTGGGATCAGGCAGCCCCCGGGGCAGTGAGAGTGGGATCAGGCAGCCCCCGGGGCAGTGAGAGTGGGATCAGGCAGCCCCTGGGGCAGTGAGAGTGGGATCAGGCAGCCCCTGGGGCAGTGAGAGTGGGATCAGGCAGCCCCTGGTGCAGTGAGAGTGGGATCAGCCCCGGGGCAGTGAGAGTGGGATCAGCCCCGGGGCAGTGAGACTGGGATCAGGCAGCCCCGGGCCAGTGAGAGTGGGATCAGGCAGCCCCGGGCCAGTGAGAGTGGGATCAGGCAGCCCCCGGGGCAGTGAGAGTGGGATCAGGCAGCCCCTGGGGCAGTGAGAGTGGGATCAGGCAGCCCCGGGGCAGTGAGACTGGGATCAGGCAGCGAGACTGGGATCAGGCAGCCCCGGGCCAGTGAGAATGGGATCAGCCCCGGGCCAGTGAGAGTGGGATCAGGCAGCCCCGGGCCAGTGAGAATGGGATCAGCCCCGGGCCAGTGAGAGTGGGATCAGCCCCAGGCAGAGAGAGTGGGATCAGGCAGCCCCCGAAACAGTGAGAGTGGGGTCAGGCAGCCCCCGGGCCAGTGAGAGTGGGATCAGCCCTGGGCCAGTGAGAGTGGGATCAGACAGCCCCGGGCCAGTGAGAGTGGGATCAGCCCCGGGGCAGTGAGAGTGGGATCAGGCAGCCCCGGGCCAGTGAGAGTGGGATCAGCCCCGGGGCAGTGAGAGTGGGATCAGGCAGCCCCGGGCCAGTGAGAGTGGGATCAGGCCCAGGGCAGTGAGACTGGGATCAGGCCCAGGGCAGTGAGAGTGGGATCAGCCCGGGTCAGTGAGAGTGGGATCAGGCAGCCCCCGGGACAGTGAGACTGGGATCAGGCGGCCCCCGGGGCAGTGAGAGTGGGATCAGGCAGCCCCCGGGACAGTGAGACTGGGATCAGCCCCTGGACAGTGTGACTGGGATCATCCCCGGGACAGTGAGACTGGGATCAGGCAGCCTCCGGGACAGTGAGACTGGGATCAGCCCCGGGACAGTGAGACTGGGATCATCCCCGGGACAGTGAGAGTGGGATCAGGCAGCCCCCGGGTCAGTGAGGGGGGAATCAGGCACCCCCGGGGCAGTGAGGGGGGAATCAGGCACCCCCGGGGCAGTGAGAGTGGGATCAAGCAGCCCCCAGGGCAGTGAGAGTGGGATCAGGCAGCCCCGGGGCAGTGAGAGTGGGATCAGCCCCGGGGCAGTGAGAGTGGGATCAAGCAGCCCCCAGGGCAGTGAGAGTGGGATCAGCCCCGGGGCAGTGAGAGTGGGATCAAGCAGCCCCCAGGGCAGTGAGAGTGGGATCAGCCCCGGGGCAGTGAGAGTGGGATCAAGCAGCCCCGGGGCAGTGAGAGTGGCATCAGCCCCGGGGCAGTGAGAGTGGGATCAAGCAGCCCCGGGGCAGTGAGAGTGGGATCAAGCAGCCCCCAGGGCAGTGAGAGTGGGATCAAGCAGCCCCCAGGGCAGTGAGAGTGGGATCAAGCAGCCCCGGGGCAGTGAGAGTGGCATCAGCCCCGGGGCAGTGAGACTGGGATCAGCCCCGGGGTAGTGAGACTGGGATCAGGCAGCTCCGGGGCAGTGGGCGGGGATCAGGCAGCCTTGGGGCAGTGAGACTGGGATCAGCCCTGGGGCAGTGAGACTGGGATCAGGCAGCTCTTGGGGCAGTGAGAGTGGGATCAGGCCTGGGGCAGTGAGACTGGGATCAGGCCTGGGGCAGTGAGACTGGGATCAGGCAGCTCTTGGGGCAGTGAGAGTGGGATCAGGCCTGGGGCAGTGAGACTGGGATCAGGCCTGGGGCAGTGAGACTGGGATCAGGCAGCTCTTGGGGCAGTGAGACTGGGATCAGCCCTGGGGCAGTGAGGCTGGGATCAGGCAGCTCTTGGGGCAGTGAGACTGGGATCAGCCCCGGGGCAGTGAGACTGGGATCAGGCAGCTCTTGGGGCAGTGAGAGCGGGATCAGGCAGCCCCGGGGCAGTGAGAGTGGGATCAACCCCGGAGCAGTGAGAGTGGGATCAGGCAGCCGCCGGGGCAGTGAGACTGGGATCAGGCAGCTCTTGGGGCAGTGAGAGCGGGATCAGGCAGCCCCGGGGCAGTGAGAGTGGGATCAACCCCGGGGCAGTGAGACTGGGATCAGCACCAGGGCAGTGAGACTGGGATCAGCCCCGGGGCAGTGAGACTGGGATCAGCCCCGGGGCAGTGAGACTGGGATCAGCCCCGGGGCAGTGAGAGTGGGATCAGCCCCGGGGCAGTGAGAGTGGGATCAGCCCCGGGGCAGTGAGAGTGGGATCAGGCAGCCGCCGGGGCAGTGAGACTGGGATCAGCACCAGGGCAGTGAGACTGGGATCAGCCCCGGGGCAGTGAGACTGGGATCAGCACCAGGGCAGTGAGACTGGGATCAGCCCCGGGGCAGTGAGACTGGGATCAGCCCCGGGGCAGTGAGACTGGGATCAGCCCCGGGGCAGTGAGACTGGGATCAGCCCCGGGGCAGTGAGACTGGGATCAGCACCGGGGCAGTGAGAGTGGGATCAGCCCCAGGGCAGTGAGAGTGGGATCAGCTCCGGGGCAGTGAGAGTGGGATCAGCCCCAGGGCAGTGAGACTGGGATCAACCCCGGGGCAGTGAGACTGAGATCAGCCCCGGGGCAGTGAGAGTGGGATCAGCCCCAGGGCAGTGAGAGTGGGATCAGCCCCAGGGCAGTGAGACTGGGATCAGGCAGCACCAGGGCAGTGAGGTGGAGGATCAGGCAGCCCCGGGGCAGCTACCAAAGTGCAGCCTGAAGCTGGGGAGGTCAAGCCCTCATGAGGAGTGTGACTCCAGTATGGTCAAGCACTTCTGAACTGCAGTGTTGAACTATTCTGTGTTTCTTTACTTTTCTACTTTTTACTAAGAAGGATTGTAAAGTTTAACTTTGTTTTCCTTATTTTCTGCTTTGTATTTAGGAACCTTTGTACCTAAGATGGTGCTGTAAGTGACAACTTGTAAACTTTTCACTGTACTCATGTAAGTATATTTGACAATAAACCTGAACCTTCTTGCATCACCTGTCCCCTCACTACTATCCTTTTTCACTTCAATGCTGACCACTGTACCATTCATTATAAACTAAGGTTTCCAACACTTCCCTCACTAATTCCTAATTACAGCTGAACTTTCTGTTTAACATTTCAGTAGTTATTCCTTGAGCTCATACCATTAAAGATTTCAAAGGGAGAACATGTGATGCACCAGTTTTCATCATATCTACTTTATATTGGTTGTGGTCTGCCTTGTAGATAAAAGTAAGTCTCCTGTGTGATCATGTGAAAAAGCTTTGAAATCTCAGGATCCAATTTCAAACCTGGAGTGATTTCTTATATTAGCACTAACATTAAACAACATTTTAGTTCACTTCTCAGGGACAGCAACACAATCATGTAATATTGAAAGTAAATCTTCCTTCCTCCCTCAACTGCATCTTTTGCAGCTCCCTCTTAATGCCCAAATACTCATTCCTTTCAATTTCTACAATACTCAATACACCCAATATTTGAATTGTGTTGCAATGACTGAAAATTGCTTCAGTCCTATTCATGAACTGTTTACAAGGAAAGCCCATTATCTGACAGTTAATCATCCATCTGTAGCTTGCTGTATCTCTACATGTGCATCATTAAGTCTCTATCGTTCCCTATGACTTTCTCTGCTGCTCAGTTTCCATCAGTGTCTCTCTTTGGTTGACTCTATCTTGGGCTAACTTTCTCTTCCTATCTATTTCTTATTCTCCCTGCTCCTTTGTTGTCTCTTTACATGTGTATCTCTCTGTCACCCTGCCTGCTTTTAGATTATATGGTTGGGGATATTATATATTGATCTTGCACATCTTCATTTGTCATTCTCACTGTAAATGAACCCATGTTCTGGGATGTGCAAGTAGATAGAGAAGAAACAACCAACAGTCATACTCAATTTTACAACATTTTACGCTACAGAACTGTTGACTTAAATATAACTTGCCCAGAAACCCGTCTTATTCATCAATCCCACAAAACAGGGTATCAAGCTGGTAAACATTTTCCTTAGTCCATTGAGACGAAATGCACAAGTGATAAGAGGTAGTATTTCAAAAGTTTTTCGCTAAACAACTTTTTAATGAAGCAGTTTCTATAAAGAGCTCTGACCCATTAGAGATTTAGTAAGCCACAAGATTATCTCTTAATTTAAGAATTAGTGAGTTGGCATGCCTGCAAACCTCATTTTCACTGTTTCTATGAAACAACCATTTCAATTTTCAATGAGATAGGCATCAAACAAAAAAGCACTAACAAGGTCAGTTTAGCTGATGGAAACAGATTTAGCTCCTCCAAGATATAGAATCAAAGAATAGCTACACAATGGAAGGAGGTCATGCTGTTCTGTTTCCATGCCAGGTCTCTACAACAGCTAGACTCATTTCCTGCCCTTTCCCTGCACCTTGAAAGCTTTCCTGTTCACGTAAATATCCAATTACCTTTCACAGCAATGATTAAATCTGCATCCCTCACATTCTCAGGCAATGCACTTCAGATTCTAATCACTTGCTACATGATTAGCTTTTCTCTATGCTCTATTGACATAAAGCTTAAAGCAGTATTTTTGATTCTTGAATCTTCCACCAATGATAAGGGTTTTGCAGATCCCTCATGATTTACAATATCTCTACCAAATCTACTCTAAATCTTCTCATGTCAAATCCCAGCTTTCCTACTCTATCTATCTAAATGAAGTCCCTAATCCCCAGAACCATCTCTGTACAACTTTTCTCCACTCTCCAATATATTCATATCAAATTTGCACATACAAAGCTCCTACAAAGAATAATGAAATCAATGACCCACTCTCTATTTTAAGTATTGGTTGAAGGAGAAGTGTTAGCCAGGGTAAATCTCCTTCTCTTCAACTGTATTATACACAGAGGTGAGGAGGAATTTAATTTCAGCATCGTGAATCCATGGAATTCTTCACTGAAGTGAGTTTCAAGAATATTCAATGCTGAGATAGACATATTTTTAATCAACAAGGGAATAAAGAGATATGGGGAAATGGCATTATAGCGGGGTTGAGAATGATCAGATCACCTGTAATATCAATGAATGGCAGAACAGACTTGATGGGCCAAATGGCCTACTCCTACACTTACATCTTATGGCATTATGGTGTTATAGGATTTTCACATAGATCTCAGACTGTAGACATGTTTTATAATGTCATGACCATGGATCATAATTCCCATCACTATATCGAGTTTTTAAACTCCAACATGTTTTTTAAAAACAGACCTGAAACAGCCAAAATGACTTTGATTGTAAATCCAGTGGCCTTCTGGAGAGGAACTTTAGAACGTCACACTTGGTGTCAAAGAAACTTGTTATGACACAGTGTAAACTTTCCCGCTTAATTTAAAACCAGCAACACAACAAAGCTTTATCCTGTGCAGTAATCTATAAAAATTCGATTGGCCAAGAACTAGTTTAAGTAAAAATTAACAACTTTATTTCTTAAAGGAAACAGAGAATAATTGACTAACAACTATTTATAATTCATTACTCTAACCAATCTATTACCTTCCCTTCTATAATACTAGTCCGATAAAAATCCCAATTACAATTTACAAAACAAAACTTCTTATCTCAAAACCAGGCAGCTTTCATTTTCTCTGAATTCTGCTCTTCTTTTCTTCTTCTTAGGGATTTCTGCTTCACAGGTTACTGATCGATTAAGGTACCTTTAAGAGAGCTATTTTTTGGGCACTCTGTTTTCATGCTGGGCTTGGCAGTTCTCCTCTCAACTGTTCAATTTTCCCTTGTCTTATACCCTCAAAGCATCAGATTGTGTCATTGGCTTTTAAGATTTTAACTGTCCAAATAGACTGCACAGTTTGTTAACCTAGCCACAACTCTGTTCATGAGTCTTTGGAATGTCATGGGTGCATTCTTCATTCCAAAGGGCGTCACTTTAAATTGATGTAGCCCATTTAAGGTTACAAACGCAGAAATCTCTTTCGCTGACTCTGATAAAGGTACCTGCCAATAACCACACTTTAAGTCCAATTGGTGATGTAACTGGCTTGTCTGACTTTCTCGATACAGTCATCTAATCTAGGAACTGAATATGAGTTAGATTTTGTAACGGCCTTGACCTTCCAATAATCCATGCAGAATCGCTGAGTCCTGTCCAGTTTGGGAACTAAGACGATCGGCAAACTCTTCTCACTCAGGCTTGGTTCGATTATGTCCATGTCGAGCTTGGCTCCCGCCTCCATCTGAATCTGTCTGCTTTGAGATGATTAAGCCAAAAGGAGTATTGTTTTATTGGAGCAGTATTCCCTACGTCTACTTCATGTACAATAGCATTAGTCCTCCCCATCAGATTCTTACATAAGTCCTTATACTGCAGTAACAAATCTGGCAAATGCATTCTATGCTCCTGAGACAGATGGCTTACTAACCTATCTCACTTCGCCAGGACTTCTTCATTTTAAAATCTATTTTGAGACACCTCAAAATCCTGATCATCTGGATTTGATTCCTCACTCTGCAGGGCAGTAACTAACACCTGTTTCTCCAATTCTTTCTCTCTGGTAAAATAAGGTTTCAACATGTTCACATGACATACCTGATACCTTTTTTTTTATCTGGCATCTTTACTAAATAGTTCACCTGACTCAACCTTTTCTCAATTTGATAGGGGCCACTAAACCTGGCTTTGAAGGGATTTCCTATGACTGGTAACAGTACTAACATGTTATCCCCTTGGGAAAGTTTTCGAGTCTCAAAGCTTTTATCTGCCACCTGCTTCATTCTATACTGGGCCCTCTTTAGTTGTTGTTTAGCTAGCTCACTTACTCGATTTAATCTCTCCCTCATCTCCAATACATAATCTAAGTGTGAGATCCCTGATTTTGGCCCTGTCAATTTTTCTTTAATTAATTTCAAAGGGCCTCTCACTTCATGCCCGACTATTAATTTGAAGTAAGTGAACTGAATAGAGTTGTTTGGGGCATTTCTAATGGCAAACAATACGAATGGGATACCATTATCCCAATTATTCATGCAATCCTGACAGTATGCTCTCAACATGGTCTAAAGCTCCCTGGGATTTACAATGGTATCCACTGGATTTAAAATGCTGTATACCTAAGCCATCCAGTGCTTCCTTAAACAGCCTAGCAATAAAATTTGACCCTTGGTCTGACTGAATCTCTCTGGGTAGCCCAGACCATGTGAAGAAAGCTACTAACTCCTCCACTACACTTTTTGCCTTGATACTCTATAATGGAATTGCCTCCGGAAATCTGGTAGACACATCCATTATGGTGAACAAGAATTGGTTCCCACTTTTAGTTCTCAGGAGGGGACATACACAGTCAATTATAACCCACATGAAAGGTTCTTCAAATGCGGGAATTGGCAACAAAGGTGCTGGTTTTATTACTGCCTGTGGCCTACCTACCATTTGGCATGTATAACATGTACGGCAAATGTTAACCACATCCTTGTGCACTCCAGGCCAATAAAAATGTTTTTGTACCTTAGCCTGAGTCTTTGTTACCCCTAGGTGACCTCTTACTGGTACTTCATGTGCTACACGTAACACTTCCTGTCTGTATGCTATCGGCAACACAATCTGGTGCACTCCAGCCCATTTCTCCTCTGCACTAACTTGCCATGGTCTCCATTTCCGTCTTAGGATTTTATCTTTCAGATAACGGCCCTCTGGAATGTTCTCTGCCTCCCTTTCAGAGTATGCATCCGTATATCTCTGTTTTATATTCTTGCCTTGCTGTTGCAAGTCTCTCAGTCTTTCAGGAGTAAACACTTCTGTTTGACCCTCTATCTGTTCAGGTTTTTCCTGCACCATTACGTCAAACAGGGTACCTGCTAACTGAACCTCAACACCTTCATCTTTCCCTTTACTTTCACTTTGTGCTGTGACTTATGATCGTGGGATCTGGCTACCACACAGTCTGGGGAAATACCAGGACATTTTTGTTTTAACTCCTCAGTTTCTTGGTTTTCCTTGGGCTTCTCCACCACAAGGGGTATCCACCTTGGATTCTGCCAAAACATTCCTAAGAACAAACTGAATTCCTGGAACTGACACTTTGTCAATCACTCCCACTGTAACTTCCCTAATCTTAAGTTGGCACTCCAACCTAACCTTACATAGGGGAACGCTAAATTTCTGTCCATCTATCTCACAAATTACCACACTCGGGTAACAGATCAGAAAGAGTGCATATTCGCTCATCCCTTAAGGGACTGTCTAGATCCTGTATCTCTCAAAATTATAACTTGTTGTCCTTCTCCCCCTGCCCCTGTGAGTAAACATTACAAAGAATTCACCTCTGTGAGTAGAGGTCAGATACTAACTCCATACCCAGCCTCTGCCCTGGCTGTGCACTCTCCTGCAGCTCCTCAGCTTTTCCTGGGGTCTCCTTTACTACCTTCACTATTGCTGCTGGCTTAGTTTCTTTTACCACATTTTTTCCACAGAGACTTTCTATAACGACCAGCACTGTGTCTTTACATGTCCCACGTTCAGGCTGTGAAAACACCTTTTCCCAGTGCTCTTCTGAAACAACCGGCACTGTAATTTTCTGTGCACCACTCCATTACAGTGAAAACACCCAAGGCTATTTACCTCCTGTCCACCCTCTTGGGCTTCCTTAACATGTGGTAAATTTTTACCAGCGCTCTCTACTCTTGGTTTTGTAGTGTAGGATCTCCCCTTCTCTCAACTTCTATCCCTCAGAGAACAAAATTCTGGCCAGAAGCTTGTCGTATGCACCAACATGTACTCATCCACTAATTCTGCTACACTTCCTGAACTTTCTGTTTCTCCATGTGAATTCTTACCATCTCTGGAATTGAGTTTTTAAACTCCTCCAGCAGAATAATCTCTCTTAGAGACTCAAAACTCTTATCTATTTTCAAAGCATGTACCCATCGATCAAAATGACTATGTTCAATTCTTTTGAACTCAACACAAGTCTGACCTGGTTCCTACTTTATGTTTCTGAGCCGTTGTCTATATGCTTCTGGTACCAATTCGTAAGCACTTAAAATAGCCTGATTCACCTCTTCATAATCTCTTGATACCTCATCTGAGCGTGCAGAAAGTACCTCACTAGCTCTGCCGACCACTTTAGTCTGAACTAGCATTACCCAAAAATCCTTAGACCACTCCATTTGCCTAGCCAATTTTTCAGTGAAATAAAGAAGGCTTCAACATCTTTCTCATCAAAATATGGCAGAGTCTTGACATATTTATATATATATATCACTACCTTCCCTTTTAATCTCCACCCTGTTTACTTTGCTCACTAAGTCGCAACTTCTCAAGTTCAAATTCTCTCTCTTTTTGTCTCTCCCTTTGTTCTCTCTCTCTTTGATCAGCTAAGAACCTTCTCTCTCTTTTTTCTTTCTCTTTTTTCCTCTCTCTCTCTTCTTTCCCTCTTTCTCTCTCCCTTTGTTTATCTTCTAACTCCATTTTCCTCAATTGTAATTTAAGTTTTTCTACTTCAAATGCATTTGTCTGTTTCTCTGACACACCTAAGTGTTTGAGTAATTCCCTTACAATTTCAGCTTTACTTTTGTCCTTAATTAAACCCAAATCTAATGTATTTGCTATTTCTAAAAGTATGGCCTTTTTCTTTCCTTCTAAACTTTCTTGGCAAATTTGAGAAACATCTTCAAATCCCAGAACCTTTTTAGCAATTTTAAGAGTCATTTCTCTCACTTTTAATTTAATCAACCACAAGTCATCAAAATTAAACAAGTTGCCTCACCTACGTTTTATTTAAAGATCTAGGACACTAACCTGCAAGTGTTTAAATCTGCTGGGACTTTTCATACCCCCAAATCTATTCAAATCTGTCTAAACCTGTTCAAATCATGGACCCGAGCCCCCTAACAGTTACGCCATGGTGTAAACTCTCCTGCTTAATTTAAAACCAGCAATACAGTAAAGATTTATCCCATGCAGTAATCTGTAAAAATTCAATAGGCCAAGAACTAGTTTAAATAAAAATTAACAACTTTATTTCTTAAGGTATGACAGAGAATAATTAACTAGCAACTATTTACCATTCCTTACTCTAACCAATCTATTACTTTTCCTTCTATAATACTAGTCCAATAAAACTCCCAATTATAATTTACAAAACAAAACTTCTTATCTCAAAACCAAGCAGCTTTCGTTTTCTCTGAATTCTGGCCTTTTTTTCTTCTTCTTAAGGATTTCTGCTTCACGGATCGATAAAGGTATCTTTTAAGAGAGCTATTTCCTGGGCAGTCTGTTTACATGCTGGGCTTGGCAGTTCTCCTCTCAATTGTTCAATTTACCCCGATCTTAAACCCCGAAAGCATTGAATTGTGTCACCGGCTTTTAAGATCATCAATATACTAAATTCAAGCTGGATTGGAGTTTGTTATTTTTTGGAGTATAATTTAAACTGATTGGCCGAATTTGAATCTATTTTGTCGCTTTCAGACAACCAGCTAATCGAGTTGTTCGACCAAATGTTATAATATGTTTAGCTTCAGAACACTTGGTTCTGTCAGGTTGTTCTGTTGCTTTTAACTTTCTTAAAGGTACAGTACACCCACATCTTCATATCAAACTTCAAATGGAGAAATGCACTACAAACTGAACTTTCAAGCCCTCTGGGTATTTCAGACTACTAACAATATGGGTGAAGAACATATTTGATTTTCCCCTTGCAAGAATACACAGGAACTAAAAGTAGACTGCAACCCAGGTTTACATGTGTTAATGACTTGATGCTCCGGTCCAATATGAACTGGACTGCAGTGAAGTTCACAGCTTTGTGAAAATCCATTAAATACCCTGTATTGCAGATAAGTCTCTCTCGCTCTGCATGACAGAAGCTAGCAAGTCAGTCAAAAGAATTTCAATCAACCTACAACGTCAAGAATCTTTAAGTGGAGGAGCCGGTATTGGACTGGGGTGGACAAAGTTAAAAATCACACGGGTTACAGTCCAATAGATTTACTTGGAACTACTAGTTTTTGGAGTACTGCCCCTTCAGCTACCTGATGAAGGAGCACTGCTCCAAAAGTTAGTGCTTCCAAAAAAATCTGTTGGACTATAACCTGGTGTCGTGTGATTTTTAACTAAAAGAACCTTGAAAACTGAAGATACCTGGAGAGCAGCTCCGTGATTCTCCAATTTAAAATTAAATCCCAAAACATACCTGCAACCCTGAGAAAGATTTCCCAGAAAATAAGTTCCTTCAAAGGGATCATTCAAATTAATTCAACACATATGTGCACAAATGACAGGATTACTTAAGTTGTACACCATCTACAAAAGATTCATGCAAACATCACATTACATCTGCATAGTTACATCAGTAAAGAGCAGAGAAATAAGATGTAAATAACAGAGAAGAAAGAAAAACAGGCATAATGTTTGTGGAAACAAGCCTCATCCAAAAATTTGACCTGTGAAACCAATATTACACTCATTTCATAAAAACCAATGTGATTTTCTGGCCCTATACTACATGCAAAAAAGAACAAGGAGGCAAAAGTCATCCACTACAACGCATTCAGTCAATGTCATTTAAATAACTGTGGCACCTCCTTGCCCCACGACATTGTTTGAAATGATTGTCATCAAAACCTGAAAATAATGTATAAATTTTAGTTTACTTCCTCAAGATAATTAATGAGTAACATTGAGAGGCATAGATTTTTCTGTTGATGTAGATCAATTTGGAGTTTAAATCAATATATAAACACAAGCTGCAGGGAAAATGACTCTCAAAATGTCTTCGGGCTGAAAACTAAAAGTCAACCAATAAAATGCATTATTCACAGTTTTAGGGGTATGCCGTTACTTTGAGTGACTTATTTTATATAACTCCCTTCTGCTACTCCACCAGCAGCCTCTCTTTACCCTACCCCACCCCCAGTCACTTATCTCAAACAGTTTAAAAGGTTTGTTTAATTTTACAGTGCCTGGGTGACCAGAAAGAATGCATCAATAAAAATCCAAAGCTGCTGATTGAACACATGTCTTATATTCACTAAAGACAAGCAATTGGCAGAAGAATGCAAACAAAAGCAGCAAAACCTTTATAATCAACGGACTGAGGAAAGCCTGGACCCAAGATGGTGGTAGCCTGGAGATAGAAGTTCAAAAAATGTCATCCCATATATTGAAGTACCAATGTTTTTATTAAAAATAACAGTTGACAAGCAAATAGATGCAGTGCCTCTTGGGTATGAAAAGAGCTAAGCTCTACACAGCGTTAATAAAACTCATCAAATACAAATCTCAGAAGAATTGCAGTTTGCAGCTGGCAGTCATATGGAATGCACTTCAGGAAATTGCAAGACTGTAGCCCATCGTTTCCCATCCAATTTTACTGGTTTCTTATTAATTGTGAAATTTTCTCTGAACCGTGGGTCTTGATGACAACATATGCCAAAAGAGTAAAAACTAAAACATGCATATTTTCACCAAAGCCCAGAAAACACATCAGTGTCCTACAATACAAATTCCAAATGTTTGTTAAAAAAGGGCAATGTTAACACATACAAAATATTAAACATTTTCTACAGTTCAGTTCTTTGATGACATTAAGTGATTGCTTTCCAACAATATGGATAAAGCAAGTGACTTGGTTCAGAAATGTATGCCTGGCCGAAGAAAAGAACATAAGAAACAAGAGATGAATAGGCAATACAAACTGAGCCAGTTGTACTGTTCAATAAGGTCAAGGCTAAACTTTTATATCATTCCACTTTTCTGCCCTATACCCATATCTCTTAACTCCCTTATTCCCAAATTTAAATACCAATTTGACCACTGAATATACTCAATGACTGATCATCCATAGTCCTCTAGAGTAACAAAATTCAAAGCCTCAAAATCCTCTAATTAAAGGAATTCCTTTCCGTCATTGCTGTAAATGTAAGCCTCCTGTTCTGACACTATAACCTGATATATAGACTCTCCAGTCAGGGAAACAGACGTTCAGCACCTATCCTGTCAAATTACACTGAGAATGTAATATATTTCAGTGAGATTATATCCTAATCTCTCACAAATACCCCTCATCCCAGGAATCAATCTAGGGAACTATTCTTGCATTTTAGTGGGAAATATGTTCACCATCAAGGAGGATAAAGACCTCCATGTCCTCTACACTGAGCACGTAAGAAACATAATATTGCAATGCAACAATGGGTGAGGGAATTTTTTAGTGTTTTAACCGACCAAGAATTTTGTTTGCTGAATAAATTTTCAAAAACATCTGCAAAATAACAAAGTCACAGACATATCTGTTAATGTTCCAAATGTGGAAAATATGAATTAGTTGTATTCAGTGTGGCTCTGGTCAATGTCCAAAAGTTATAATTACACAATTATCCATTATAATCCATTTCTCAAACAAATGATTTTGGGAAGATTTTAAATTTACCATCTGCTGGAAGCCACATGAATTAACTATTAGAGTGCGTGTAAGAAGCAATTTCAACCTCAGTTTAAATTTCTTGATTCTTAAAACAATTTCAGGGAATTGAGAAACTGCAACTGTAACCACTAGGCAATGAAGGCAGGAGATGGAAAGTGGGAAGGTAGGCTAACATCAGTCATGGGAAAGATGCTAAAATCCATTATTAAGCAGGCAGAAGTTGGAAGTTTAGTACAGAACCCGGCAAAGTCAACATACTTTTGTCAAAGGGAAATAATGTTTGACAAACTTACTAGAGTTCTTTAAGCAGGATGGATGATGGGTAACAAGTAAATGTGGCATATTTGAATTTCCAAAAGGAGTCCAAACAAGTACCACATACATTTTGCTGCTGCTATGAGCAGCTTGGGATAGTGCACTGATTCTCCACACCCACTACTCCTGGAGTCACCAGAAGAATTTATAATTTAATCCAAGTCCATGATTTACCTGTCTGATGCAATCAAGTCAATAGATCAGGTATTAATATTTATCATAAGTACGTAAATTCTAATCATAAGTAAACAGCTATGAACTATCAACATGTGGCATTCTGTCCTTTTTCTAAAACATCTACACACACATATAAACAGACACGGACAAACAAAGCATCAGTTTTATGGGTGGAGAGGGAAACAAAAACACAGTTCAATTGCACACAGGGTTTGCTGAGACAATCCTTTTGCTTCCATGGCTTTCATTTCTTTAACCTCTTCTCCCCAGGTTATTTATCTTTCTTGCAGGAAGAGCAGGCATTCAGCACACTAATTACAAAGTCTCCTAGTTACTGGTCAAACATTGTGGCCTAAAGCAATTAGTGGGAGAAATTAACTGGCTTTCTTCAGACTTGAAGTAATTTTACTGATCAGAGAAAGACACAACCTTTCCAGTTTGAGATAAAAAGATGTTACCCAATATCATTCAAGCTGTTCAGCTGCTTAGGATCCAATCAGAAGGCCACCATCAGACTAATGACCTTTGGTCATCAATGACTGGTTACAATTATACAAACCAATCAGCTATTTGTTGTCATCCAAAACTCACTCTGTGTACTTCGTCCCAGTACTGTGCCATCAATTTACATCTTTTCCCACTCCTTGCAGAGCAACAGTGTAATCATAACTTCTAATTTCAATAATTTATTTTCAAACTTCAAACATTGTCTTCCACAATCCCTAACTTTAAAACAGTCCTCTTCCAATTTCAGTCTACAATCAAAATGTAGAAAATAAAATAATAAAGTCTTCATGCTGTGCAGGAGAAGAGCTTGGATTACAGAATGATCTGTCAGTATGCACAGAGGATTGCCTAACTAACCGAAAATAGAACATTGGAATAAATCTGCCCCTTCAAGTTGACAATCTGCAATTAGTGGAATGATACAGAGCATTAGGGCTTTATCAATTTGTAATCTATACTAATTATTTGGATGAAGGGACAGATTGCCTTGTTGTTAAATTTACTTTTGGTAGAAAGAGATGATCGGCAGCCACAAGCAGATGTGTCATAATCCTACTGAGTGGACCAGCAGTCTCAATTGGCTAGGTGACCAACTCTACTTTTAGTTTTGACAATGTCATGATCATTATGATCTTAATGGATATCTTTAGAAAGGTTGCCATTTTGCTTTCCAAACCCAATGAGGTATTAACTCACATCTGCTATTTGAGGTCCAAAGGTAAAAATGAACTCCAGCAGCAATTCTAACTTTGGTGTGAGCAGGTTGGTCAGCACAGTTTTAACACCAGGCGATGGTTACTGTGAAGAAATTTGTAATGCGGATGCAGAATCTGCCATAGGAAGGACAAGGCAGTGTTGCAAAATTCAAGAATGTATTACTTTTATTTTCTGAACTACAGGTATTGCTTCAGTCCAAAGTAAGGTCCACAGCACCAGACTTTATAGGTGTTATTTTCAAACTGCATGTTCCACATAACGCCTACTCTAAAGTTGCAGCAAGAAGGATCCTATCACTTATGCAATCTAAAGGAGTCATTAAAATAGTTATAGATTAGTTGCTAATAGATTTCTGCTGCCTGTTGTTGGATTAGAAGAATCAGTTTTCTCTTTATTCCTTCATGGAATGTGTATGTCAACAGCAAGACAAAATTTTGTTACCCATCTTTTATGTCCTGAACGAAATGATTTTCTAGGTCATTTCAGATGGGTGTTAAGTCAATCTGTTCTATGAAGTATCAATAGACCCAAAATGGTAACTCTGCTTTATCTCCATAGATGCTGCCAGACCTGCTGAATTTCTCCAGAAATTTCTTTTTTGTTTGTTTCAGAGTCAACCATGTTGCTTTGAGTCTGCAGTAATATGCAGGCCAAACCAGATACTTACCACAAATTTCTCTCTTCAAAGGCCATTAGTGAGTTAGATGAATTTGTACAACACGGAATGAGTTTCATAGTTAGCTTTCAATTCCAGATTTATTCATTAACCAAATGTAATAATTCCTCCAAGGAGTGGTGTGGCTTAGAGTCATAGGATCACACTCATACAGCATGGAAACAGACCCTTTGGTCTAATGAGTCCACGCTGACCAAGTTCCTGAACTAAACTAGTCCCACTTGCCAGTGTTTGGTCCAAATACCTCCAAATCCATGAGCTTATGCAAATGTCTTTTAAATGTTGTAACTGTTGTAAATGTTGTAACTGCCACTTTCTGTGGTAGTTCATTCCACACACGAACCATTCTGTGTAAAAACCATTCTGTCCTTTTTAAATTTTTCTCCTCTCATCTTAAAAATTTGCCATGTAGTTTTGAACTCCCCCATCCTAGGGAAAAGACCCTTGTTATTCACCTTATCCATGCCCCTCATGGTTGTATAAACCTCAATAAGTTCATCCCTCCTACGCTCCAGTGAAAAAGGTGTCAGCGTTTCCAGTCTATTTTTAGATCTCGAACCCTCTATTCCTGGCAACATCCTGGTAAATCTTTCCTGAACCCTTTCCAGTTCAATAATAACCTTTCTATAACAGGGTGACCAGAACTGCACACAATACTCCAGAAGAGGCCTCACCAATGTCCTGTACAATCTCAATATGATGTCCCAACTCATTTACTCAAAGGTCTGAGCAATGGAGATGAGCGTGATAAACACCTTCTTAACTAGCCTGTCTACCCGGAATGGTTAAAGGTCGCAGTTTACACTTCAAGGCTTCTGCTCAGAACACTTCTCCCAGTCAAACGTAACACAGGTCAAGAAAGCTGCTCAAAAGGGAGAATGAGGAAAAGGGGGCAGAGAGGATCCAAGTTCACGTCACCATGTGCTACATCTTATGTGCTGGCACTACTTTAGCAAACTGAGTCTTGTATCTCATCTCTGGCTGAATCATTAACATTGCTTACTTGAGATCATTCCACCATATTGGAAGCATGAAGACAATCTTGAAAAGACAACAGGCAGACAGAGGTTTGTTGTTTCAGATAAATTTAGCTGAATACGTATGTTGTCTAAATGTACATATTTTGTCCCTGCTCTTTAATTAAACCTTTAACTGGTTAACTATCACTTAAATCCACTAATGCTTCAATGTGATAGAAGTCCTTACTTTTGTTACTAACCATTACTATTTGTGTTCCTACTCTTTACTTCATTTGCTGCCACTCAGTCTTCTTAGAATACAATCATTATATTGATAAAGAAGGCCAGTTGATCCATTTTGCTGTTTCTTGTGAAGAGCAATTCACTCATTGCCAACATCTCTATTTGCTCTCCACATACCTGTATGTTGTGCCTCTTCAGATATTTAGAATAATTTAAAAATATGAAAATCTTTACAGCAAGAAGTCCATACTGCCCATCGTGATTGCACTTACTAGAAAACTAAACACCCAACCGATTCCCATTTTCCAACACTTGGTCTGTACCCTAAATGTTACAAGACTTCAGTCACATGTCCAGATACCTTTTAAATGAGTTGGGCATTTCTACTTCTACTACTCCTCCAGACAGTGAGTTCCCAATTTTAACAAACTCTACATAAAAACTTTTTCTCACTTTCCCTCTAATCCTTTTATCAATCATTTTAAATGGGTGTCCCTTAGTCGCCTCTATGAAGGAAATAGTTCCTTCCCATCTCCTCTATCCAGGTCCCTGAGAGCCTTGTGAAACTCAATCAAATCTCCTCTCAGCCTCCTCTTTCCAAGGAAAGTAATCCCAGGCTATCCAAACCTTCCTCATAACTGCAAGTTTCCTGATGACATCCTCAAAAGTCTCCTCTGTACCCTCTTTAGTGCAATTGCAATCTTTCTGTAATGAGGTAATGAGAACTGTACACATTTGTGGCCTTCGTAGCATCTTATAAAGCTCCACAAAAGCTTTCCTTTAGTAATCTCAGCCATTAAAGGTAAGCATTTCATATGCCTTCTCAACCATCTTATCACCCTGTTCTGCTACATCTTTCATGCCCTGAACCAAATAGTTTGCTTGTCATTTCAGACGGCTGTTAAGAGTCAATCTACTCTGAAGAAGGATCAATGGACCTGAAACTTTAACTCTACTTTCTCTCCACACACACTGCCAGGCTTGCTGAGTTTCTCCAGCAACCTCTGTTTGTGTTTCTTGACTTCAGCATCTGCAGCTCTTTGTTTTGTTTTTGTTTCAGCGTCAATCATGTTGTTTTGAGTCCTCAGTAACATGCAGGCTAAACAGGTAAGTACCATAAATTTCCCTCTCCAAAGGATATTAGTGAGTCATATGGATTTTTACAACAAACAATAAGCTTTCAATTCCAGATTTGTTCATTAAGCAGGTATGGGTGAACATGCAGGTGAAGGTCACTCACTTCCTCCACACCTCCCGGTATCTTCACGTCGCTTTTGTATTTACTTACCTCGTTTGACCTTCTTAAATGCATCACTTCATATTTCTCCAGATTAAAGTTCCATTTGCACTTTTCTGCCCACCTGACTAGTCAATTGATATTCTCCTGCTGTCCATAACTTCCTTGCACATAGAATCATTGCCAACCATGCAACCAATTTTCATATTATCTATAACTTCCTGATCATGCCCCTGGACTAAAGTCCAATCATTAATATACACCATGAAAAGCAAGGATCAAGTACTGAGTCTTGTGGAATCCCACTGGAAACAGCATTCCAGTCACAAAAGCATCCATCAAACAATACCATTTGTTTCCTGCTGCTGTAATCAGCTTGTTAGTTCTCCTGGATCCCATGAGGTTTTACTTTTTTAACCAGTCTGTCCAGTGGAATTTGACACTAACTTTGCTAAAATGCATGTAGACTATCTCAACATTATTAATCCTCCTTGTTACCTCCTCATAAAATTCAATCAAGTTAGTCAGAGACTTCACTGGACAAATCTATGCTGACAGTTTTATTGATTATTCAGTGATGGCATTTCCCATCTATTATAATTGATTTTAACAATTTGCCTAACACTGAGGTTAGATTGACCTACATGTAAATATTTTATCTGCACCTCACATGGTCATAGCACCCACTATTTTCATCCTGGCTTCTTTTAACAACAGCCTGGGATACATTTAAGTTGGTGCTATTGATATGTCCACTTTCAAGGATGTTAATTCCCTGAATACCACCTCTCTTCTGACATTTATCAAGCCAATATTTCACACTCTTCCTCAAGTAGTGTCTGTATCATCCCTTCTTTTTTCATAACAGATGGAAAATATTCATCAAGAACCATACGCACAATTTTTCATATCGAAACACATCATATTTTTGGTGTTTAGAGGATCCTACTGTTTTCTTAATTATCCTCTTAATGTATTGATAAAACACCTTTGAGTTCTCTTGGATTTCACTTGCCAATATTACTATTATGCTCTCATTATTTCTCCAATTTCCTTTTCAATTTCACTTACTGCACTTTCTACACTTCTTTTGGCATTCTGCTGGATTGCGTGCTCAGTGTGTGACCTAGCTTTCCAGCCTTATCCTGTTTGCTCTTTGATATCCAAGGAGACTGGATTTAGCTTCCCCACCCCTTTACTTTGTGGAAATATGACATTTACTCTGTTCTCTTTAACTTTCTCTTTGAACACCTCCCAATGCTCAGGCACTGATATTCCTTTAAGTATCTGTTTTCTGTCCTTTTTTTGCTGAATCACTCCTCACCTCAATTTATAACTTTAATTCCCACTCTTTGCTTTTTTCCAAAATAATGTTAAAACTAACTGAGTTATGATCATTATCACCAAAATGCTCCCCACGCCAAACTTAATTTCCTAAAACTAAATCCAGAACTGCATCCTCTCTTGTTGGATTATCTGCACACAGGCTAAAAGCATTCTCATGAATGTACTTCAATTCTGGTCCCTCCACTCCTTTTCCACCACAGCAATCCCAGTCAATACTGTGGTGGTTAAAAATCCCTTATAATGACTGTCCTTTCTCTTTCCTATTCTCAGAGATTTATCGACGTACTTGTTCTTCTCTTTCCCCTCTGGATCTATGGTACACTCCTAGTTGTGTGACTACCGTTTTTTTCATTTCATAGCTCAAGCCCCCCCTCACAACTGCAATTGTCTTTGACCAAACCACGTCTGCGCCCCTTTTTAATTCCACTATCCCGTCTGAAAATGTTGTAACTAGAAACATTGCTTTTCTTGTCCCTCTTTAAGCTATGTTTCTGTGACATCTAGTTATCATTTCCACATTTCTATCTACATCCTTAGCCTGACTTAGTTTGCTAAACTCCTTGCACTGGAGTAGGTATCCTTGAATGCTGACACTTTTTTTTTAAAACTTTCATTTCCTCTGTCTTCCAGGCTGATCTATTAATTTTCTGTCTTCATTTTCATTTCTGAATTTGATCCATCTGAATTCACTCTCGGGTTCCCATTCCCATACTGAGTTAGTTTAAATCCTGCCTAGCATCACCAGCAAAACTCCCTGCAAAGATATTTTCCTGGTTCAGTTGAGGTGCAAACAGCACAGATTGCACACATCCCAACTTCCCGATCCAGTTCTAATCCCTCAGGAATTGAAAGCCCTCCCACCTGTATCACCTCTTTAGCTAAGAAATTCTGCTTTAACCTCCTAGTTCAAATCTCACTAGCATGTGACTGTGGGTAATTCAGAAATTACCAATTTTAAGATCCTGCTTTTTAATGTTTTTCTAGCTGTTTAAATTCTACAGACAGGTCCTCATCCCCTTAATTTGTCTATATCTCTAATACAGAACACAACCTGTTCAGCTTTGTCTGCCAGAATCTTAATGTAGTCACATAGTGGTAAGGTGGTACGGTAGATTCATGTCTGCAGCTGCAAAAGCACCTGCCTGTTTCTCCTGGCTGTAGAATCCCCTACTATCATTGCCCCTCAGCTCCTTCTCATACCCCACACCATGTCCCACAGACCCTATGGATCTGATTCTGCCTGCAACCCCACACTGACTTCACTCTGCCCGATCAACCATCACACTCATCACTGTTCAATCTACACTTTTCCGGGTAACACAACTGGCTCATCCTTTAGCCAACTCCAATCTTTTAACACAGTTCTGTTGAAGGGTCTACACTTAAAACATCAAGCTAGTTTTTTTTTCTCTATGCATACATTAAGAACAGTATTTTCTGTTGCTTTTCGATTTAATCACTCACATAAATGTAAAAGAATGTCACTAACAGTATGATATTGATTCATCACCATGTTTGTATTTATTTCTCAGGAGATCTGAACATGAAATCTTACCGATCTTATATCTTTGCCTTATGTTAGCCCAATTTGGGAGTAGAACATTCATGTAAAAATAACAACAGGTTTTAGGTGACACAATGGCCCATTGTGCTGATGTTCCACATGAATGTGCATTTTCACAGAAACTATGCACTACATTTGTTATAACATCAAGGAGTGCTGGAAAGTCTTGGTCAAATGAATTCTGCATGAGAAGGGAGGGATAGGCAAAAAGTAATCTAAAATTGATGAGCTTCAACACTGCATTTTGAAATTCATTAATTTCTGTGTGTTCTGCCCAAAGGCAGATCCTCTCCTCACTGCCTGCTGATTCTATGTCCCCAGCCTTTTTCTTAGCAAGGTTTGTTCACTGGTGACTTGCCATTGCCTTCTCTCTTTGGAGCAGGGTGAAAAGACATATCTCAAGGGTATCTGTAAAGACGACATCTTTTTATCTTCCTATAAATGAACTGCCTTCCCAATCTTTCCCTCCATCCATAAGACACTGTATTTGTGTGTGTGTATGTGTGTGAGTGAGAGATTGAGTGTGACGGATATGTGGGTGGGTGTGGTATATGCAACGGTTCATGGTTGTTTATCCACAGTTATGATCTTTTCATTTGTAACTAATGGTCATTCTTGCTCAGTATAGAAACCTGGTCTGTACTTCCTATCAGCCTGGGTTAAAAGATAGCTAGAATGGGGAATTTCACATATCGTTAAAAATCTTTAACTTTTGTGATGACTCAGGAATAATGGGGTCTTGATTTCCAGCATCCTACCTTCGTGAGGCATATCATATCTCAGACAGAATGGGAATTGAACCCATACTGCTACCATAATGTTGAACCACAAAACAGTCAAGCAGTGGCTGAGCGCACCCAATCTTCATGTTTCCAAATAACAAGTTCAAGTGTAGTATTGAGAAGATCCAAAAGCAAGATCCTTTAACACTAAGAAAAATGCATTGTTGTGTGACCAGGAACAGAGCAGAAATAGGAAATGAGGGCACATCTCCATGGTTAAGTAACATACTGATATCTGCTTTTATTTTTCAACTGCAAGAATTTATATATTGGACATTACAATAATGTTCATATCCAAGAAGGGAATTTCCTCTCTTGGTGACCAACAGCCCGATTTTGCAAGCCAATTTGTGGTTAAACGGACAGATAAATGAAATTTAATGCTCAGAAGGGTGGAGTCATAGATTTTGGTGGAAAGAATGAGAGCCATAATAAAATTAAGGTTACAACTTTAAAGGGGATGTTATGCATTGAGGAACCTACTGCATATATGCAAAAATCTTTGAAAGTGGCAGATCAAGTTGACAAAGTGGTTAACTGATATAGGAGATCCAGGGCTTTAACAAGAGAGACAAAGAGCACAAATGCTAAACAAAAATGAACATTTATAAGACACTGATTCATTCTCAGTTAGAATACTGTGTTCAATTCTGTGCACCACACTTCAGTAAGGGTAGGAAGGAATTGGAAACGATTTAAGAGAATGGTTCCAGAGATGAGGAAGGAGTTAGGAAGACAGTTTGGAAAAATTGAGGAAGAAAAGGCTGAAAGCAGATTTGATTAAAGTACTCAAAGTCACAAAGTGGCCTTGACTGAGTAGAAGGGAAGAAACTTTCCCTTTTGGTAAAAGGTCCAAGAACCAAAGCTGGCATGAGGAGAAATCTCTGGAATGCACTAAAACTACACTGAGCAGATTTAATTATGCCTTAAAAAATTGAACTGGCCGCTTATCTGAAGAGAAAGTATTTGTGGAGCTAATGGGAAAAGGCAGAGAAGAAGGACGGAGTTATTTTTATTTACTTATGGGACTTGAGCGCCGCCGGCTGGCCAGCATTTATTGTCCATCCCCCAAATTTCAAAAGCTTCATTCAACTAACTTTTCCGCTGACTATTTACCAAACTCGGGGTTTATAAACATCCGAGAAAAGCAATCCAGTGCTTACTGTTTTATTTTAAACCTTTCAGAAATTATAGTAAGCTAAGCTAAAGATTGACAAGACCTGCAGTAACTGCATTCCAACATAAAAACTTGACGCTCACTGCTGAATTCACAAATGTTTAGAAAATTAGTGGGACTTGGATAATAAATTGCAACAAAATAGTGATCACGCAAAGAGGGGAGTCTCAGAACACATCTACTGGAAGAAATTGTTAAAAATGAAGAACATAAAAGAAGAAGCCAAGAAGCAGAAGATTGTGGTTCATTATGGTTTACCAATGGCATAAGGAGGAGCACGTATGAGTAGCTTTGAGCTTCTGAAAATGGATTTCAGGAGACTAAACATGTAGATTTGGGAGCAGAACCTTCAGGGTAGTAATTTCTGGATTATGCCCAGCATCATATAATGGATCAAACTGGCACGGAAAGATTAAGAATGTCAAAGTGTAGCAATGATTGTTACCAGAAGGTTTTCTGTAAGCACAATGGAAATCCCAATTGTTATGGACGAGGTTAGACCACTCAAAACACTCTTGAGCAGGCAACCCAGACCATAACTTTGTAATTTGTTTTGGTAAGTGTACAGTGAGAATTATTCAGAATAAGCTAGCTAGGTTGACTACTCGGTTTTAAAACAGACAGAAATTTATTCACAAAATTAAACAATGAAACACAAAGAACAGAATAAAGAACTCCGACAGAACTCAGTCTATCCAAATTATACTTAACTATGCTGTTCTGAATATACAGAACAGTCCCAATAAGCAAACCTCATTAAAAACCGGTATAAATGGAACAGATACTTAAAAGTTAAAGTTAGAAGGGTAGAAAGAGAGAGAGAGTTTCCACACAGCTCACTGTTGAACTCTCAACTAGTTCTGAACTGAACTGCTCAGCTAGAGAGCTGACCATCCTCCTTTCATTATACAGGTCACTTCTAAAACATGACCACTTTGGCCTGAAGTCTCATCTGTTTACATATAAACAAAAAGGCCTCTCAATACCCTTTGATTTCTGTACCAAACCAGTCCTATCGGAACTGGGAGCTAGTTAATGACCCCTCTGAAAAAAAACAAGGTTTCAGTATCCTTGAGGAAAGGAACAGCTTCTATAAAAAAAAGGACCAGCTTTGTGACACAATGCTTATTAAGAAAATGGCAGAGTTGCTCAATGGGTACTAGTATCTATTTGCATAGTGGGGAAAAAAAAGGACAAAATACTGTACCAACAGCCCAAGGCTAAAAATAAGCAATGGAATGAAAATGGATTACATGTTTAAAAAACAGTGTCAGAGGAATTGATAGGGCTTGGAAGAGATTTTTTTTATAATCTTAGGTAACCTACCATGTTAAAATAAATGAGTGACAAAATTCAAGATGCATTTATCAGAATTTTCCAAAGCTTTCTGAACTCCAAAGTTGTGATTTTGACCTGAAAGATTGCAAATTTGATTGAATTACTTTAGAATGGAGATAAGGAGAAATCAGGTAAAACAACAAAGATCAGTTGTTTCAATGCCAAATGCAAGGCGTTTACTGGTTTGTAAATAGTTTGAAAAATTAAACATTTCTGGCTGTGGTTATTTCCTATGGCCAGTGAAATTTTATATAGATCAGCAATTGGGAAAAGTTAAAGTTAGAAGGGTAGAAAGAGAGAGAGAGTTTGCACACAGCTCACTGTGGAACTCTCAACTAGTTCTGAACTGAACTGCTCAGCTAGAGAGCTGACCACCCTCCTTTCATTATACAGGTCACTTCTAAAACATGACCACTTCGGCATGAAGTCTCATCTGTTTACATATAAACAAAAAGGCCTCTCAATACCCTTTGATTTCTGTACCAAACCAGTCCTATCGGAACTGGGAGCTAGTTAATGACCCCCCTAGTTCCAAATCCAACCAAACTGAGGACAGCATTATGTTGTGGATTATAATGAAGAATTGACTGAAGAATAATTTTATCTCCATCCCTTCAAATCTCTTGAACCCAATTTCCAAAGATGAAACGGTAAAGTTCTGATTCATTGCTTCACTTTTTCTTACCCCAGAGAACTTTCAGTTATTTTGGAAAAAGGCATTTGTTTCAGAAGATTCTTTCAAATTGTTCCAAACTGATTATTTTCAGAAGTCTGAGCTAAACCTTTGAATATTGTATTTTGGGCATGCAAGTCCAGACAGGTCATAGTTGGAAAGGCAAAAAGCAATTCATATTTAGAACAAAGTGCAGTAGCCGAGAATTACTATACTAGATTCCACACCCATTATTGAGCAGCAGTAATAACTATAGTAAAAAAAAAGAGACAGATGTATGTCATGTGATGCAAATAAAATAATGTGAATGCAAATTTAAAATGCAAGCCAATGGTATATGTACATTTACAACAGATGATTTTAAAATTGACAAAGCTCCTGTAGTAGAAATGAAATTAGATCAATGTTGGTGTCTTACTAACTTTGTACCAGCAGATGGAGTCAGTACCCTTTTGGTTAAAATCAGGCGTGGCAGTGTCAATTAAATTTTGTTGAGGTACACTTTAAATGTTATTAGGAAATCTTTTGAAGGATGTTGTCTTCACTCTTAACTCTATCCAGCCTTGGCAAACTAAGTACTGGTTAGAAGTTTTTGAAGCCTAGAAACCAGGGTTGCCGATTCTGGTTGCACTGTACTTCTGAAAGATTTTAATGCATGACTCGTGTTTCCAGTTGCACTGCTAGTGCCATCCTGCCACTGGTAATCCATGTGGCAGTCAGTTAATGAAGGCAATTCTAGTGGTCACAATACCTTACAAATAAATGTAGATTTTGCATACTCCTACTGGTTTAACACACACGTATCAGGGTTACAGTGCCCCATGGCAATAGCAGCCCGACTGTATGTTGTAGCTTGTGGTCAGAGTGAAACAGTGAAACAAGGGGAGGAGGGAAGGTGATGGCCAAGTGATAATATTGTTAGACTATTAATCCAGAAACACAGGTAATGTTCTAGGGACCAGAGTTCAAATCCCACCATGGCAGAAGGTGGAATTTGAATTCAATAGAAGTCTGGAAATAAGAATGAAGATCATGTTGCTGATTGTCATAAAAATCCCCATCTGGTTAAGTAACCTCCTTCATGGCAGGAAACAGCCATCTTTACTTAGTCTGGCCTACATGTGACTCCAGACCCATGGCAACGTGGACAATTAGGGATAGTCAATAAATACTGGCAGAGCCAACAGCACCCACACCCCATGAACATATTAAAACAAATGGCATTGCAAAACAGTTAGGGAAATGAACCTTCAATTCCAGGACATAGCCCATCTATCACAACACATTAGAATAATAGTGTTATGGCATCAATTAATTAAACTCAGTGGAATAGCAATTGAGATTTCAAAACCCAATAACATTGAATTCAATAAAATCAGATATGTGGGTTTAGAGCATCTCACTTGATCACTGGTGCACTTCATTAAATGGAATGTTGCACCCTTTATGGGGTGCACTTGACTTCCATCTCACATACTCGTAGTCAACCTTTAATGCTCCCAAGCCAATAAAACTTGACAATAAGCACTGTAAGTCAGCTCCTCTCACAAAAGCTAGACAAAATTGTGGTTTAGCAACCCTTTTCCAGTCTTTGCCCTCCTTTCGATCAAATTTGGCTCCAGTTAGTGGCAGCTTTGATGCATTAAGCAAATGACCATGTTTTAAATCTTCTTTTACAGGATTCAGGCACCGTTTGCTAGGCCAACTTTAATTGCCCATTCAAATTGCCCTCCAGTGGTAGTGAGGCACCTTCTTGAACTGCATTTGACTCTTGGGAGTAGAGACTCCCACAAAGCTGTTAGAAAGGGAGCTCTAGTATTTTGACTTAGTGATACTTAAGGAATAGCAAGGAAGTTCCAAGATAAGATAATGTGTGCCTTAGAAGGGAGCTTGCAGGTGGTGTTATTCCCGTGAATCTGCTTCCATTATCCTGCCAGGTGGTATTTCATGGTGAGAGAACCATTGGTAAGTTATTGCAGTGCATCTTATAGATGTTATACACTGCTGTTACTGTGCATCACTGGTGGAGGGAATGCATATTTAAGGTAGATGTGTTGCCAGTCAAGCGGTCTGCTGTGTCCTGGGCAGTGTCAAACCTCTGGAATGTTGATCGAACTGCACTCATCCAGGCAAGTGAGGAGAGTATTCTATCACATTCCTGACTTTTGTCTTGTGGATAGGGTTTGGGGACTCAGTGGGTAAACTATTTACTGCAGGGTTCTTAGCCTCTCATTTGCTCTTGTAGCCACAGTATTAATGTAGCTAGTCCAGTTCAGAATATGGTCAATGGCAAATCCCAGGATACTGGGGGGACTTGGCAAAGGTGATCCCGTTGAATGAAATGCTGAGGTGACCAGATTCTTCATTTGCCACAATTACTGTCTGGCACTTTTGATAGTCCTAATTTGGATGCTATCCAGGTCTTGCTACACATCTACAAGGATTGCTCCATTATTTGTTTACTGATGAGCCTAGATAGTGAGTGTTAGCAGAGAACTGGACCACATAGGGAAGCCCAGCCAAGTTCAACTTTGCATAATCTGACACTCACACCCATACATCCCAATAGCAGTCAAAAATAACGAGAAGGAGTAGAGAACCGGAGGTTTCCTCTTCCTACCTCAGAAGCACCACAATTGTAATGTGTGCTGACACCAACAGACTTTGCTTAGAACAGAAATGCAATGTGGGTTTTCCTGGTTTAGGAACATTGTGACATGTTCTGCTTTATAATGAAGAGTGAGGGGGAAGCCATTCACCCCTTCAGTGAAATAAATTTAAACCAAGTTTACAGGATGCAATCCTTTGTGTGACGCATCAATCAGACATCACTAGTATCCCAAAATAAATTGTAATTTACATTTTAATTCCTCTAATTTACAGATCAACTGGTGATAATTACTTCAAAAAATAAATTGAAATATGAATAGTCCAAAGGCTAGTTCATTATCAGCGCAAAATGTACTTATTATATATTATCACCAGTTCAAGTGGCTCAGACTTTCAGCAATCCTATGACTGTCAAAATAATGGTTTGAAGCACATTACCATTAAAACACAGCACAGATATCCTAAAAGATGTACTTTTGTAAAGACGATCAAAAATAACAGAAAGAATAAGTTAGCAACTGCAGCCTAATTTTCTGACTTTTCGGTTTTTAATTGCTCAAACTTCACACTCAGGTTTTCAACAATTACTCTGAAGAAAATCTTAGCTTTGGTTCAATTAATAAATTGATTCAGCTATGAAGAGAGACAAGACAACCTCAGGATTTTATATTCGAGCTAAGAATGCTGAGGGGGCAATCTGATTGAGGTATACAAAACCCTGAGCAGCATAGGGTCGGCAGACATGGAGAAACATTTCTTTTTAGGAAAGGGCTCAAAAACCAAGGGGCACAGTTTTAAGGTAAGGAGAAGGATTTGAGGAAATTTCTTTTCACCCACAGGATGCTGGGTCCCTGGAGTTTACTGCCCGACAAGTTGATAGGGGTGGGAACGCTCAAGATATTTAAGTACTTCAATAAGAATTTGAAATGCCATAGCAGACAAGGATACCAGCCAAGTGCTGGAAAATGGGATTAGAATAGATAGGTGATCGATAATCAACATAAGTATGATGGATTGAAGACCTTTTCCCGTGCTGCAACAGCTCTGGCTGACCAAAGAGCAACAGATGTTTCAGCAGGTTGGTGGTAGCAGGTCACCACCCCACCCCGCCTCCCATTTATCTCTCCACCCCCGGGGCTCCCAGCCTCACTCCTGATGAAGGGCTCTGGCCCAAAACGCCGAATTTCCTGCTCCTCGGATGCTGCCTGACCTGCTGTGCTTTTCCAGCACCACAGTGAAGGCAGAGGCAGAAAACCTCAGGATTCCACAACTCCCAACAAGCCACCCTCCCCTCCTGGCACCTTCCCCTGCCACCTCTGGAATTGTAAAACATGCGCCCACACCTTCCCCTTACCTCCAACCAAGGCTGCAAAGGAGCCATCAAAGTTTCACCTGCACTTCCATCAATGTCATTTATTGTATCTGTTGGTCCTGATGCGGTCTCCTCTACATTGGGGAGACTGGATGCCTTCTCGCAGATCGCTTTAGAGAACATCTCCACCACCCCATGGCTGAACATTTCAACTCCTCCTCCCACTCTGCTGAGGACATGTAGGTCCTGGGCCTCTTCCATCGCCACTCCCTCACTACCAGATGCCTGGAGGAAGAACGGCTTATCTTCTGCCTTGGAACCCTTCAACCCGAGGGCATCAATGTGGACTTCACCAGTTTCATCATTTCTCCCCCCTCACATTACCCCATTTCCAACCTTCGAGTTCACACCGCCCTCCTGACCTGTCCCACCTGTCAATCTTCTTTCCCACCTACCCGCTCCACCCTTCTCTCCGATCTATCACCTCCATCCACCTAATGCACTCTCAGCTACCTTCCCCCCAGCCCCCAACTCCCTCCCCCCCCCCCCCCCCCCCATTTATGTCTCCAGCCCTGAGGCTCCCATCCTCATTCCTGATGAAGGGCTCCTGCCCGAAGCGTCGATTCTCCTGCTCCCTGGATGCTGTCTGACCTGCTATGCTTTTCCAGCACCACACTCTCAACTCTGATCTCCAGCAACTGCAGACCTCACTGTCTCCTATGTGCATGTTTTAGACAGTCTCTTATAAATTTAAAATAAAAAGAAATTTGTGATCTCTTACTAGTTCTGCTTGGCGATAAGCCAACGTGACCTGGTTAAAAGCAAGATTAAGCCATCAAAATCTACTGAATCTACGTTTTGAAACTGAACGAAACATCAGAAACAGTGAGATGGAGAGAATGAAAATGGGGTGGGGTGGAGAGAGAGTAACATGCAAGAGAGGGGGGAGAGAGATTAACAAAGGTAAAGAGTTAAGCAAGAGAGTATAGAGAGCGTTACAGTGAGAGGTGGAGGGACCAAAGGGGTGGGGGAAAGCAAGGGATTAGAGAGATAGAGGAAGGGGAAAGGAGAGTGTAAACGGTGGAGGGAGAGGGAAGGGAGGAAAAAATGAATTGCACAGTAAAGGCACAGACTATTTCTGCTGGGGCAGAATGTTAGTTGGGACTGATTCTCTTCGTGAAAAATGGGTATTTATGTGGCCAGGAGAGGAACCTTTGCAGTTCAGGGATTTCCAGACAACTACAGGAAGCAACCAATATCTGACATTACGACTCAGAGAAGGGAAAGTAGCAAACTCGATGGATATGAGAGTAACTTGAGTAGTTCCTTTAAAACTATGCATTGACAGCATGGTGTTACATATAACTGTGGTGTAGGGATTGTGTTGCAAAACAAGTATGAAAACTTTACTCTAAACAGTATTAATTGCATTCTCCCAAGTTATCTTATTTTTATTCATTCATGGGACGTGAGTGTCGCTTGCTGGGCCAGAATTTACTGTCCATCTCTAATTGCCCTTAAGAAGGTGGTGGTGAACTACCATCTTGAACTGTGATTTCCAAGTCATGATAGTGTGTGGTTTGGACAGAAACTTGCAGATGGCGTTCCCATGTATCTGTTGCCCTTGACCTTCAGTAGTTATGGTTCAGTAGATATCGTCTAAGGAGTCTTGGTGAATTTCTGCAGTGCTTCTTGTAGATGGTACACACTGCTGCTACTTAATGTTGGTAGTGGAAGCATGTTTGTCGATGTGGTACCAATCAATCAATAAGACTGCTTTGTGCTTGATGGTGTCAAGCTCCTTGAGTGTTTTTGGAACGGCAAGTAGGAGTATTCCTTCACAGATGGCTTGTGCCTTGTAGATGCTGTGGGGAGTTAGGCGGTATGCTACTCTAGGAATCCTGCAGCAAGAAAGAGACAATTGGTCGTGGTTTAACTTGAGGATCACCCTGCTTCAAGCAAGAGAAGAGGTTGAGAAGGAGAATCCTTTGTGGTAAACTCAGCCATTGCAGGGATTGAATGTATACTGTTGGCATCACTGTGCATCACAAACCAACTAACTGAGCTCAATCAACCCCCAAGGTCGTGATCTTGAACTACCAACCTTTCAGCTGACAGTCAAACCTGCTGACCAATTCTGCCACTGATTTCTCTCTTGTTGAAGATGATCATTACTTGGCATTTGTGTGGCACAAATATTATGTGCTACATGTCAGAACAAGCCTTGACATTCTCTATGTTATCTTTCCTTGTTCTAGGTATGACTTCAATAAGGGCAGAGACACCCCATCCAATTTCGAACGACTCTAGTTTTAGTAGGGTTCCTTGATGCCACAGTCTAATGTTTACCAAGTAATATCTTGTCAATAGTTACTATAATGAGCGATAAAGTAAGTCTTGAAAATTACAATCTTGTGGTGAGTTTTCTTCAAGCAAATTGCTGAAAATTCAATTTTTTTCAAAAACTCCAACGATTGGTCTCAATGGAGATCATAAAGTACTGAAAAATGCAAACGTGCTGAACTTCTATCCCAACACTTCTTTTATTTCTTTCACTCTTCTTTTTTGACGTCTCTGCAACTATGTAGAAATTGTGACAATTATAATGAGAGAATTATTAATATTTGTCTTTGATCATGCATTGTAAGCCAGTACTTATTACACATCCCTAATTGTCATTGAGAACATGGTAGTAAGGTGCTCTCTTGAATTGGTACAGTCCATATCAATTGGCATATGCACATTGATATTAGGGAGGGAGGAAGTTCAGAGATTTTGGGCTAGTGTTAGTGAACAAATGGCAATATAGGTCCAAGTCAGGATGCTTCATGGCTTGGTGGGAAATAGTATTATTACAATGCATATTATAAAATCACAATTTATATTATAAATAACTACAAAGACACATCTGAGTCATGAGACATTAGCAGAGTGTGTAATGAGAATGTCAGTTTCACATGGATGTAGTGAACAGAGTTACAGACACCAAAGCAAGGTCAAGAAATTGTACACCACAAAACCAGGGAAAAACAATCCTCGGAGAAATCAAACATTCTGGGAATGAGTACTGGAATGTTAAATTGGAAGTAAATGAGCAGACCAAAGAGTTTAAGCTCTATATTCGTCAGTGTCTCAGTGTTATCAAACTAGTTTAAACAGTTTAGAGAAAGATTAAATTGCAATCATCCTCAATGAGAGCATAGGGACCTGGGGGAGTATTATGGAGACCAAAAGACTAAATCATAGCAAAGCTCATATGTAAGGGAGGAGAAATTCAAGTAACTTTATTTTTTTTAATCCAGATGTTCTCTATTATACAGCAATGTGTACTTCAACAGGAAATTAATTCACAAGGTCAATGAGATTGCAGATGCAGACCGAGAAGTGAATTTTGAAAGGCGTGTTCTCAAGATTGTTAACATCTGTAATATTTTAAGAGAGACTACTACATTAGCTTCAACGATAAGGCTGAAATGCAATTATGTCTGTAATGATCAAGTGCCATATCCACTCTTGGATAAAACTGAAGATGAAATTGATTCTATGGTCAGGCAAAAAATAATTTCACGAGTAACAGTACCAACAAGACAATGTTTCAGAATGGTTATGGTAATAATTCAATAAGAACCTGTGTGGATCTAACTTAACTAAACAAAGCAATGAAATGAGATTCACTGAATAGCTTCAAGTGGATGTTGGTTTAAGAAAACTAGCTAAGACTATCCTTTTTAACCAAACTGGGGTTGAACAGCAGATTCTGGCAATTATCTCAGGATCAAGCATACAATGATGACCTATAAACATATTTTTGGATATTATAACTTCAATAAATTACCCTTGGAATAGTATCCACACCACAAAGCCAAAGACATTAGAAAGCATTTTTGGGTTAACACAAACTTTGGACAATATACCAATGTTTGGAGCCACAAAAACAGAGCAGAAACAAAGAATTAGAACAGCTATGAAAGTATTTCAGAAACAAAAATCTAACATGAATAAAAATTAAGGGTCTGCACAACTATGAATAAAATTTCTTTGGCACGTAATTGAAGTGGCCAAGATCACAGGCGAGAAGGTTTTTTCTAAAGTTAGCAGAGATAAATTAATCTCTAAAAAAGATGAAAGGGTCAACAATAATGATAAACAAAATCAAAGAAATCCTAGCACATTATGACTGACGTCTATGGGCGGCACGGTGGCTAGCACTGCTGCCTCACAGCACCAGAGACCCGGGTTCAATTCCCGCCTCAGGCGATTGTGTGGAGTTTGCACGTTCTCCCTGTGCCTGCGTGGGTTTCCTCCGGGTGCTCCGGTTTCCTCCCACAGTCCAAAGATGTGCAGGTCAGGTGAATTGGCCATGCTAAAATTCCCCGTAGTGTTAGCTAAGGGGTAAATGTAGGGGTATGGGTGGGTTGCGCTTCGGCGGGTCGGTGTGGACTTGTTAGGCCGAAGGGCCTGTTTCCACATTCTAATGTAATCTAATCTAATCTAAACCCAACAGCAGCTAATGCATCTTCATTAGGATCAGGGAATCTTTCAGATGCAGAAGGATAGAAAGACAGACTAGTTTATTGTACTTCTAGATCTTTGGCAACATGAACATGTGAACAAATTATGGATTTTGTATTGGGCCTACATTTGAATTTGAAAATAGATCATAAACCATTGGTCACTCATCTGAATACAAAACAAAACTAAGATGCCACCAAGATTCAATGTCAAGATTAGAGTGTTGCTGGAAAAGCATAGCAAGTCAGGCAGCAGCTGAAAAGCAGGAAAATCGATGTTTTGGGCAAAAGCCCTTCATCAGGAATGAGGCTGGGAGCCTTGAGTGTGGAGAGATAAATGGGAAGGGGATGGGGCTGGGGGGACGGGGGAAGGTGGCTGAGAGTGCAATAGGTGGATGGAAGTGGGGGTGGGTGAAGGTTTAGGTCGAAAAGCGGGATGGAGCGGATAGGTGGGAAGGAAGATTGACAGATGGGACAGGTCATGAGAATGGTGCTCAGCTGGAAGGTTGGCACTTCACCAGTTTCCTCATTTCCCCTCCCTCTACCTTACTCCACTTCCAACCTTCCAGCTCAGCACCGTCCTCCTGACCTGTCCCATCTGTCAATCTTCCTTCCCACCTATCCACTCCACCCTGCTCTCCAACCTATCACCTTCAGCCCCACCTCCATCCACCTACTGCACTCTCAGCTACCTTCCCCTGCAGCTCCACACCCTCCCCCCCATTTATCTCTCCACCCCCGAGGCTCCCAGTCTCATTCATGATGAAGGGCTTTTGCCCAAAACGTCAATTTTCATGCTCCTCAGATGCTGCCTGACCTGCTGTGCTTTTCCAGCACCAGACTAATCTTGACTCTGATCTCCTGCATCTGCAGTACTCATTTTCACCAAGATTCAATGTGTCAGCTTGAGGCTAATGAGGTATAACTTAATAACTGAATACATACACGGGAACTACTAGACAACAGCAGACACACTTTCAAGAATACCAAAAAAATGCAGCTGAGAAAATAAACTCACAGCACAGAAGAGCTTGAAGCTTGCAAACCAGAAGTCATAGAACATTTACTGGCTACAGAAAGAAAATTTCAAGTAATTAGGGAAGAATAAAAATTGTTTTTTAATTCATTCACTGGATGTGTGCATTGCTGGCCAGGCCAGCATTTATGGCCTATTCCTTGCAGCCCTTAAGAAGGTGGTGGTGACCTGCCTTCTTGAACTGCTGCAGTCCATTTCATACAGGTGCACCCACAAAGGCTGTCAAGAAGGGAGTTCCATGATTTTCACACAATAACATGAAGGAGCAGAAATCTATTTCCAAGTTAGGATCACAAGTGTTTTGGAGGGGAATGTGCAGGTGCTGTTGATACCATTTGTTTGCTGCCCTTGTCCATTTAGATGATTGTGGTCATAGGTCTGGAAAGTCCATTCTAAGGAATCTTGACATATTTCTCTAGCACATCCTGTTGACAGCACATATAGCTGCTATTGTGCATCGGTGAAGGAGCTGTGACCTCCAATAATCATAACTATCTTCCTATGTGCAAAGTAGAATGCTCATCAGTGGAGAGTTTCTCACCCCCATTCCTGATTTCTATTGACTCTGATTAGATTAGATTACATTACAGTGTGGAAACAGGCCCTTCGGCCCAACAAGTCCACACCGACCCGCCGAAGCGAAACCCACCCATACCCCTACATTTACCCCTTACCTAACACTACGGGCAATTTAGCATGGCCAATTTACCTGGCCCTGCACATCTTTGGACTGTGGGAGGAAACCGGAGCACCCAGAGGAAACCCACGCAGACACGGGGAGAACGTGCAAACTCCACACAGTCAGTCGCCTGAGGCGGGAATTGAACCCGGGTCTCTGGCGCCGTGAGGCAGCAGTGCTAACCACTGTGCCACCGCGCTGCCCACTGATGTAACAGGGATTCTTGATATGGCCTTGAATATCAAGGAGAGAAACTCCCACCTCTCCTCTGGAGTTCAGTTCTTTTTTTCATGTTGGAACTAAGGCTACAATAAGGCTAGAAGCTGCATAGCTCTGAATGAATCCAAACTGAGCATGTGAGCAGGTTATTGCAATGCAATTGCTGTTTGATAGCTTTTTAGTGGTTTAAAGTGGTCTTTCAACCACTTTACAAATGAGTCAATGTAGACTGATGAGGCAAAGATAAAAGTTCTTCGTTATTGTCATGGATTACTACACAGGGTGGACTGAGGAAAATAATCGACACAAATATTTTGACAGAAGCACTCAAGAAAATCTTGGAAAGACAACACTTCGAACATTCTATTCCAAGACAATGGTCTACAGTTTACAAATGAGTAGTTCAAGCAATTTGTATGTGAATACAATTTTGTTCAATTCGCAAGTTAGCACGGCCATCCTCATTCAAGTGAAGAAGCTGAATAAGTAGTTTGTACAATCAAGATATTATTGAAAAAGAACAAAACATTTATATCTTGAATTGTTAAATACAAATCAACATCACCGTAGAGTATCACCAACACTGACGATGGGTAGGAGATTGAGAGCATGAGTTACATCTCTGTCATAGAGCTACAGCCAAACAGCACTGAGAATGACCATAAAAGGGGAAAGGCATTAAGATCAAAGCGACAAACAGGCTAGAAATTTTAATACAAGGTACAGAACACAATTGTTACCAAAGTTACACCTGCAGAGAGAGCATGGATAAGAGATCCACGGAGAGGGGGAATGATCACAGAAAAAAATCTGTAACCAAGATCATATTAAGATCGAAATAGATCAAGAGATAATTATAGCACACTAATATAACTGAACAAGAAAATATGGAACTATCCTCAAGACAAGAGAAACAAGAGACCTCAACAACCGATCCAGGAAAGGGAAAAAAATCAGAAAGGAAGAGTGAAGAGCATTAACGATCTCATAATTAAAATAAAACAACATCAGAGAGACTGGCCAAGTTTCCAAGAAGATCAACTCATTGAGGTATGAGACTTTGGAGGGGAAAATGTTTGCGACTGGTAGAGATGGGGTGGTTAAAGGGATAAAGACTTTGGGTCAGATGCAGTAATGTTGCATGAGCAAAAAGTATAATGATGTAATGTTAAACTTAGAGTCATATGATTACTTAGCATGATCTGGAAGTAAGCAGAAACCATGCCAGAGTGTATATGATCATGTGTATTTACCAAAGTGTGAATAAAGAGCTTTAAGGGAAGCATTTTAGATTAAAAATAGTAGTTAGCAAAATAGAACTTAAGAATAGGAGTAGGCTATTCTGCCCTTTGAACCTGCCCCACCTGCAACCAAGATCAGGCCGATCTGATTGTGGTCTCACCTTTACTTTCTTGCCAACAGTGCAAGCCTCGATTTGCTTGTTGATCAGAAACATATTGAACTCTGCCTTAAAAAGATTTGAAGGCCCAGCTTCTACAACTTTCCAAGGAAGAAAATTCCAAACTCTAATGATTCTCCAAGAAAAATAATTCTTCCTTGCTACCTTAAACATTCCACATTCTAATGACTTTCCAAGAAAAATAATTCTTCTATGCTGCCTTAAAAGGGAGATCTCTTATCCTTAAACTATGTCCCCTAGTTTTAGTCTTCCTCCACAACAGCAAATATCCTCCCAGTATCCATCCTCTCAAACTGCCTCAAAATCTTATGTTTCAATAAGGCTACCTCTCATTGTTCTAAACTCTAATGACTCCAGGTCTAACCTTCTCAAACTGACATCGGAAGATAAGCCCATCATCATCCCAGGAGTGAATCAAGTGAACCTTCTCTAAATGACTTTATTTGAAAATCATACTGTTTTTTAGGAGACTAGAACTGTACACTTCCCCATATACGGCCTCAGCAACACCATGTATAGCTCCAGTAAAAGATCCCCATGTCGATATGCCATTTCCTTTGCAATAAACAACTTTCCATTTGCCTTCCTAATCACTTTTTTAATCAGGCCACCCAAATATTTCAGCACTACTGAATTCTGCAATCTTTCTCCACTTGCTACTGCTTTTCTCTTCTTCTTGCCAAAATGGACAAGATCACCTTTATCCACGTTATACTCAGTCTGTCAAACTTTTGCCCACTTAACCTGTCTCTATCCCTTTGCAGACTCTCTACTTCCTCTTGCCAGCTGCGTCTTTTTTAGTTCTAGAATGTAGTACTCAAAGAAATTGCCTGGAAAGACTCTACAAAGTAACCTTTCAGGCTTCTTTTGAAAATGTGATTCATCTAACCTAGTTGTAAGTTAAAGTCAACCATGATTCTTGTATGTGCCCTAATTTATTTCTTCCTGCATGCTGGACTACGGTACCATAGGACCATAACCTACTCCCACAGGGACCTCTTATCTTTACTATTTTTTTGGCTCCAATCAAAATGATTCTGCAGCTTGCCCTTTTGAGCTAAATTAATCTATCACTACTGTACTAACTTCATCCTTTACTAACAGAGCTATCCCATCATATCTGAACTTCTTGTGATTCTAACTTGTCAAATTTCCTGTAATATTCATGCCCAGCTTTGTCAATTTTCAACCATGTCTTTGTAATGCAAACCAGGTCACAAAGATTAGTCTCTATCCACTTTAACAATTCATCCCTTTTTGTTACCTTACAGCTCCATTACCCACCTCAGATGCATTTCTACCCTCCTGTCAATGACCACTTTCCAAATCAGAAAACCATTTTTTGATTCAATTGCTGGATGTGAGCATTGCTGGTTGGCCTGCATTTTATTAACTGTCCCAATTGCATTTGAGAAGGTGGTAGTGAGTTGCCTTCTTGAAATGCTGGCGAGTCAGGAGGTGAGTTACACACTGCGGCATTCCCAGCCTCTAACCTGCTCTTGTAGCCACAGTATCTATATGGCAAGCTCAGTTGAGTTTCTGGTCATGATAACCTCCAGGATGTTGATAGTGAAGGAATTCAGTGATGGTAACACTATTAAATAATAAGGGACAATTGTTAGATTGTATCTTATTAGAAATAGCCATTGCCTGACATTTGTGTGGCATGAATGTTGTCCAGATCTTGTTGCATTTGAACACAGACAGCTTCAGTATCTGAGGAGTCGCAAATGGTGCTGAACATTGTGCAATCCCCACTTATGATGGAGATAAGGTCATTGATGAAGCAGCTGAAAGTGGTTAGACCTAGGACTCCATCCTGAGGAACATCTGCAGATGTCCTGGAACTGAGATGACTGACTCTAACAACCACAAGCATCTTCCAAAGTGTCAGGTATGACTCCAACCAGGACAGTTTGCCCTGATACCTACTAATTACAACTTTTCTAGGGCTACTTGATGCCACGCTCGGTCAACTGTCGCCTTGATGTTGGGATATCACTCTCACATTCTAAGGTGTACGATCATCTCTTCAAACAAAATGTCCAGGTAAGTTTCCTTTCGCTGAGGTAGTGCAGTGTCTGTAACTCAGTCCCCAGGCCAATGATTCTGAGCTGATGTCACAGGCACTTACTGCAGACGTGTTTTTCCAAGTTGACACTGGTATCTAGAAGCTCTCACATTCTTCAACAGGAATCTGTCCTACATTTCGTTATTTAATTACAATAAACAGCCCCGTATCCGGCTCATGTTGGATGAATGTGTTGATTGTGGCCCGGACCACTCATAAATACCATCAGTGAGATGTGTTGAAAAGGACAGAGATGGTATCCAAACAGTCAGTTTCCCATATGAGGAAACCTACTCCTCTCGACTGCTAGTTGCATGAGAAATCCAGATAAAAGCGACTTCACTCTATTTGAGCATTTTATTTATTACTTTCATATGTTTAATTTTAATGCCTCTTCTTCCTAATTACTGTATTACTAAGTTGTATTAATACAAAGACCTTCGCCATTTCAAATGAGTAATTTACACTTACATTTTGTTCTAAATTCCAGCTATTTATGCACGCTCCCAAGAAAATATACCCACCAGGCAATAAGATTTGGGCTTATTGTCCAGCTGGCATAATAATCAACTTGTTAACATCCAAGAACACCTCATCTTCCATCACCTCACATTAATTTATGCTCTTTTTAAAAATTTATTCACAGCTTTGCCTGTCCCCTATCTCTGCGCCTCTTCCTCAGCAGAATCCCTATCCACCGCCTCAAACTGCCTTTTTTTCTTGGCTCCACCGTGAGCAGCTGTATAGATGCTACCTCAAACCTAAATCTTCCATAATCCTCAGCAACTTTCCACCATCCCCTCTTATCTTAAGACCATTCTTAAATGTCGAAGAACAGAATAACAACATGCTTCAGTCACAGCTCCCTTCCCTTGATAGTAGACTGCTGTTACATATTTATCAGAACAGCCTGCCAAACTCCATTCACCATCATTCTACAAGGAAAACATTGTGCTATACAATGGCACAAGAGCAGTGATGTGGAACACACACTGCCAAATGAATCCATTGCCAGCAACAGTGCAACTTCCTGCTTAGTTCATAATACAGCAGACCCTGAATGAGGTTATTTTACTCTCAAATGCTATGGTTTCAGCCCAATCTCCCTTGTGATAGAACAAATACACTTACAACAACATCATGGATGTTGTAATGCAGGCCTTGCATTTTATCTGCAATGCACAGAATTAAAACAAATATTTTTGTTAGACCTGTCCCTAGAACATGCATGATAAAACAAATGAAGGGCTATTTATGTAGAATCAGAAGCAAGCATTTTATTAATGCATGCAAATTAAAACGGCTGTGGAATGAAAACGAGATTAAATTTAAAGGTAAACTCTTGCTCCACAAAATTGAACTTTTCAAATTTGAAATAACTTCAAGATGTGATAAACCATTTAACAGCAAATTAAATGTAGTTAATGAGGAATCACTATCTTAATGCATGAAAACATGTTTGGTAATGTGCAGGATTCCTAAGACAACAATCAAATCAAAGACCTGATCATCTCCTTTTGGTGTTGATAGAAGGTTATATTCGAAACATGTCAAACTTCTCTTCTTCAAATAAAGCTAAGAAAAAAACCTTACAAAGCTGCAGGAGTGATCAGGTGTGTGGCTGCCTGGACAGTATCAGACAGACTTTCTTCCATGATCAAGACTAGTTTAAAGGGATAACACTGAAATAGCGTCAGTATGCAAAAACCAATGGAACACTAGTGCCATGCAACCTTGTATCTTCTGCTGAAGATACTGTTGGGCCTCAGTTTAATGTCTCAAACAAAAGCAACACATCTTGGACAATGCAGCATTCCTTCAGCATGGCAACATAATGTACTTTTGAGCAAGAGGAAATTGAATGTTGGGTGGACCATAGTTTTGTAACTCAGAGTTAAGATTGAAATTTCAATATTCACAAAGCTTGATTTTGATTAAAGGGGTAGGGGGAGAGAGAGAGAGAGAGAAAGAGAGAGAGAGAGAGAGAGAGAGAGAGAGAGAGAGAGAAAGTGGGGGGGAGGGAGAGAGGGGGAAGAGAGACACACACACACAGAGAAAGAGAAAAACAGAAAAAGATGGGGGCGGAGAAAGAGGTGGGAGGAAGAGAGAGAGAGCAAGAGAGAGAGGGGGCAAAGAGAGAGAGGGAGACAGAGAAAGAAAGAGAGGGAAAACAGGAAATACAGAGAGAGGGAAAGAGAGAAATGGGACAGAGAGGGAAAGAGACGGGGAAAGAGGAAAAGGGGTAAAATGGAATGAGGGGAGGGGAGAGGGAAAGAGGGTGTGGGAAAGAGGGGGAGGAGGGAAAAGGAGCGAAGAAAGGGGGAGGGGAAGTGAAAGGAAGGGAGGAGTGAAAGCAGAAGGGGGGGGCGAGAGAAAGAGTGAGAGGGTAGGAGAAAGATTAGATTAGATTACATTACAGCGTGGAAACAGGCCCTCCGGCCCAACAAGTCCACACCGACCTGCCGAAGCGCAACCCACCCATGCCCCTACATTTGCCCCTTGCCTAACACTATGGGCAATTTAGTATGGCCAATTCACCTGACCTGCACATCTTTGGACTGTGGGAGGAAACCGGAGCACCCGGAGGAAACCCACGCAGACACAGGGAGAACGTGCAAACTCCACACAGTCGCCTGAGGTGGGAATTGAACCCGGGTCTCAGGCGCTGTGAGGCAGCAGTGCTAACCACTGTGCCACTGTGCCGCCCATAGAGGGAGGGAGCAAGATAGAGAGACAGGGAGGGAGCAAGTGGAGAGCAAGAAAGACAAGTATGAGCAAGAGACTCTGTTCTTTAAGCCACTGAATAATGGCAAAGATCATGTAAAATATGGTACATTAATTTCAAACTCCATGTGAGTTCAAAGCATTGTTATACACTTACCCACAGGAACTGATGTCTCACAGTGGTAATAGCCATTTGGTTGCTTTTTCTTCTGCATTGAGCAAAGATGGAGACAAGTCACAATCTCATCACCCAAATAATGATCTTCAAAACTTTTATACAGTTCTGGAGAAAATTTCTTAATTCCCTGCAAAAGGTAAATAATTTTGTAGTGTTAACAGCAACGATCATAAGTCTGCGATCACTTCAACAGCAATAGTAGATATCACATAATCTGTGTTTGAAACCTTATACAAATTTTGTAATTAGACTGCTCACATTGCACCAAACAATTTAATGATAAAATTGCAATTCTCATTTTTCTTCAATAGGTACATTTCTGAAGGAAAACCTGTTTAGTTGTCTAATATATATAAATTGGTGAGAGGAGGATTTAAGATGGTCAGTTAGCTCAGTTGGTTAGATGGCTGCTTTGTAATGCAGAGTAACAGCAACAGCATGGATTCAATTCCCACACAAGCTAAGACTGCCTTAAAGACTCTCCTTCTCAACCTCTCCCCTTGCCTGAGACATGATGACCCTCAGGCTAAACCACTACCAGTCATTCTCGCTCTGATGCAAGGTAGTTGGGTAAGAGTATGGTATTTTGCGTGAATCAGTTGGAAATGCTGTATTTGTGCTGATACAGGATCCATATGCCATGTTGGTGGCTCGCAGCCTATACGTTTGTGAAAAGAAGAAAGAGAGCAAGAGATTTAGGGAGGGAATTGCAGCTAAAGTCAATGGTGTACCAAATAAAATTATAAATGCTGAAGAGACCAGATTAAATAACTTCTGTTTTAATTTATTCATGGGATGAGAGTGTCAATGAAATGGTCGGCAACTTCTGCTCACTTCTAAATAACTTAGAAAAGATGTTGTTGATCTGGCTTCTTGAAGTGCTACTCCATGTGGCGGAGGTCTACCTAAAGTGCTGTTAGGAAGGAAGTTCATGGACTTTGATCCAATGACAGTGAAGGCAAGGCAACATAGTTCTGGATGGCATGATTGGGTGAGGCTCAGAGGGAAACCTGCAGGTGGCATTGTTGAATTTGGAGGGTGCCAGTGACGAACCCGAAATAGGTTTCACTATTCTCTCTTGTCGATGGTATACACTGCTGCTCCTGAGTATCAGTGGTGGAGGGGGTGGATGTCTGTGGATATGGTGGCAATAACCTGGGCTGATTTGTTCTGATGGTGTTAAACTTCGAGTGTTGTTTGAACTGTACCTATCCAGGCACAAGAGGAGTATTCAACCAAATTCCTAACATAGATGTTGGACAGGACTTGGGGAAATCAGGAGCTCAGTTACTTGCAGCAGAATTCTAAGTCTTCAAGCTTGTAATTGGTGTATTAATGTGCTCATTTCAGTTAAGGCTCAGATCCACAGGAATGTTGATGGTTGAGTATATTACAAAGATAATGGTGTTGTTAATTTCTGTAAAAGTCAAAGAGCTATGGGTGTATTCTGCCTTGTTGGATATAGACACATGCTGTGAATGTTACTTGTTACTCATCATTCCAAGCCTAGCTGTTATCAAAGTCTAGCTGCAGATGTTCATGGAATGTTTCATCATCTTGGGAGTCATGAATCAGACTAAAGATTGCATATATCAAGAATCATACCCATTTCTGACCTTATGATAGAGGGATGTTCATTGATGAAGCAGCTGAAGGTGATTGGAGCTCTGACCTCACCTTGAGGAACTGGGACTCTTATAGTACAGTGATAGTACAGTTATAGTTCAAATCACACCTGCTTCTGAAGTGTGTTGATTAGAAAATATCTACTCTGAGGAACTAGGACTCTTGTGGTACAGTGATAAAGTCCCAACTCCTGTGCTAGGAAGCCTGGGATCAAGTTCCACCTGCTCCAGAGGTATGTTATAACATCAGAGTCAAGATTAGAGTCGTGTTGGAAAAATACAGCAGGTCAGGCAGCATCCAAGGAGCAGGAAAATCAATGTTTCAGGCAAAACTCCTTCATCAGGAATCAGTATGTTATAATATCTCTAGATTAGAAAGTATCGACCCTGAGGAACTGCTGGATTCCTGAAGCTGAGATGGTTAACCTCCAAACACTATAGCCAATCTTCTATTGTATTCCGTGTAACTCCAAGGAATAGATCTCCATCGTCATTAATTTTTAGAAGGCTTTTTTAAAAGTTCCATTTATTGTCCAACCCCAATTGCTCGAGAGGATGGTGGTGACCTGCCGTCTTGAATCACTGTGCTCCACTTGACGTAGGTAAACCCATAATGCTGTGAAGGAAAGTGTTCAAAGATTTTGAACCAGCAACAGTGAAGGAATGGTTTGGCTAGGATACAGCTAGTTCTCCAGCACAATTCTGCAATACTACTCCGAGGTTGCTAAGGACCAATAGGCTCTGCTGTGTCCAATGCTTTCTGCTATTTCCTGATATCATGCAAATCAAATTGGATGAAGACTGACATTTGACTTGTAGGGGAACTCAGGATAGGGAGTGCAGATATCTCAAAGATTTCTGGGACTGGAGGATACAACAGACATTTGTGAGTGGTGAGGCAATGGAAGAATTTAAAAACAAGGGTGAGAATTTTAAAACCAATGCATTATGGAGAGGAGAAGACAGGAATCTAGCAGGATTGCTTTGGGATGGCAGGTTTAGTGACATACTGAGTGAGTTCAAAGACTGCTGCTTAGGTCTCGAACTATTCAGACAGCCAGTTTGCAGTGTTGCTTTGAAAATTTCCTTGCAGAAATTGGAATACCAATATTCTGTGAAAACAAGCAAATATATTTGAGAAAAAAAAATCATAATCCAGTCCCCTCAACAATGGAGAAGTGAGTCATAGACTTTTAATTCCATCTAATTGTGTGTGTGTGTGTGTGTGTGTGTGTGTGAGTGTGTGTGTGAGAGAGAGAAAGACAGAGACAGAGAGAAAGAGAGAGACAGAGACAGAGAGACAGTAAACGAGAGAGAGTGTTTACTGTTGTAAGAATGGGCAAAACAGTGTTTGCATTCACTGAATACAGGGTCATGGGCACCTACATGAAGTTGGTACACATCTGTACCAGTAGCAACACAGCTCAGAGTTCCCTAAATAGGCTGGAAGAAAACGAAGAATGCAAGTCAGCCTCTGGAATGCAGAGGTAGCAACAATTTGAGAATCTAGTTTTATTTCTTGACCAACACAAAGAATATACTTCTTCCAGGATTTATGTGAACATATACTAACAGATTTGTGATATTTCAGTGCATCATATGAACACCTCATAGTAAAAATATTAAAAATGTTTAATAACTGGTGACATGTTTGCACACTGCATGGCAACGTTAACATAGTTATTAAATGAAAATTCGATTCCCACCACATTTCTGATCTTTCCTTCATTGCCTTTGACATTTTATCTTCTTAGGTTCTCTGCACAATGGCTGGTTCTTGACAATTATTCATGAAAGGGTGAATGGCTTACTCCTGCTCCCGCGTCCTATGTCCCTGCTTACTGAACCACAAAGTACCGTGATGCTTTACTAGTAATAGAGCAAGGAGACAGGCATCAAGTCTACCTCAGCCAGAGCAGGGATCAAAAACCATAACGAGCACATTAATCTGATCTGCATGCTAGTTATCCAGACAATTTAGCAAACCAGCCAAGTACATAGCGACTGAAAGCAAATTCAGAGGCAAATTAATTTTTGGTGAACCTTTGCAGTTTCTGGTGGGGCTCTGAGTTACAAGGTAATTGCTTGGGTTCAGTTGGGATGAGGTTATTCTAATTTTTCTGTTTAAAATATTGAATATATCAATAATCTTTCAAAAATAGGGCAATGTAACTTTATGTTTATTCATAAATCATCAACCAAACTTATGTTTGCTACTAGTTTACAACTGAAAACTTGATCATTTGAATACACGGTCTACTACATATTTAAGCACTGTTCTCAAGTCAATCATTTTTTTTACCTACTCCAATTTTAAGTCCATCACTTAAAAAGAATACAATTTCCAATCCATTCAGAGTGTCACAGATATAAAGAAAGTGTTAAATTTACCATAACATTCCTTGAAGAATAAAGCAAAATGTCAAGTCCATTTATAAATTTTATCTAACATATCAAACACTTTAATTTATCATTATGCACAATTAAATTATCAGTTGACAAAAGCTCAACAATTATAAATGATGTAGTAACTGGGTGACCTTGAACCACTTTGCTTATAATAACTAAGTTCAAACTGAAAACAATTGATTGTACAACTCATTTTAAAATGCATAAATGATAATGGTGAACCTGTTGAGATCTTGAATACAAAGTATTAGGTAGACAAAAGTACAAAGTTAGATAAGGTATATGGAAAATAAAAAATATGTTCTTACTGTTTATATTAAGATGATTACAGTTATACGGGTAGAATGTTACAAATTTGACAGGCATATAAAAAATGCAATATTGAACTGAGCCCATTGTTTACCAGATCTGATTGAACTTCTATTTAACTTCAATGAAAATTAAAATCATGTATGGAAAATCAAAGACTTTTTTTTTAGATTACTTACAGTGTGGAAACAGGCCCTTCGGCCCAACAAGTCCGCACCGCCCCGCCGAAGCGCAACCCACCCACACCCCTACATTTACGCCTTACCTAACACTACAGGCAATTTAGCACGGCCAATTCACCTGACCTGCACATCTTTGGACTGTGGGAGGAAACCGGAGCACCCGGAGGAAACCCACGCAGACACGGGGAGAACGTGCAAACTCCACACAGTCAGTCGCTTGAGGCAGGAATTGAACCCGGGTCTCTGGCGCTGTGAGGCAGCAGTGCTAACCACTGTGCCACCGTGCCACCCAAACTCTTCTGTTTTAGAATCCTGCTAAAGTTTACAGATTCATTGTTTGATTCTAGTGACTTCAAGCGAACTGAGGAAAATTTCTGTTGGACTTGAATATAAATGATAGTTGATGAAAGGGAAAAGTGTATTTCTTAAAAGTCACTGACTATTAAATTACCACCTGTGCCGAAAGTGTCTGTGGCAAAAAAAAACTACTGAAAAACAAAAGCTTACATTTACACTTCAAATATTATGTGTGCAGCAAAACAATAGAATACAAAGTGCAGACAAGAATCTCACATAAATATCAGAGCCTATGTTAAGCGTCTTTTCACCATATAATTATTTTCTACTAGCAGCATGTTCTTTATATAACATATAGCTGAGAGGGAATTGATTGAAGAGATGTCAATGACCTAATGGATATCATACTAATTTATGGAATTAAAATAACCAAATAATAATACATGCAACCAATGGTGAGAATATTATTTCAAAGGACTTTAACAAAGATTCTAATTAGTTTCTCTGGCATGATTGCTCTACCGTACAGCAGTCATTATGTGGAACTAGTAGATCTCCTGTGGCATGAGTTGAAGGATACACAATGTGAAATGTGAAGCACTTGCCTCATAGGTGCAAAAACTTGGAGAGACACAACCTGGAGCTGAATTCTCATTTGTTCACTATTGGGAGTGGGGAAGAGTGAATAACGGGATGAGTTGAAACTTTATTGCTGGAACAGCACAGCAGGTCAGGCAGCATCTAGGGAACAGGATCCTATCGATTCCTCTCTGCACCTGAGCCACAGTGGCATATTAAACAGCTGATTTGGAGGTGCCAGTCTTGAACTGGGGTGTACAAAGTTAAAAATCACACAATACCAGAATGTAGTCCAACAGGTTTATTTGGAAGCACTAGCGTTCAGAGCGCTGCCCCTTCATCAGGTGGTTGTGGAGTATACAGTGTGGAGTTGTGGGAGCTAGTGTTTCCAAATAAACCTGTTTGACTATAACCTGGTGTTGTGTGATTTTTAATATTAAAGAGAGAGGAAGGGAAATGGATGTTAGCCATTATAGGGACTCTTATGTTTTGCAGTGCTTGGAGCAATATTTGGTAGAATTGCTTGGTATTCAAAGTTATAAAGTTTTATCATTTTAGTTCGTTAAGTTCCAGCACAATCCCTGCACAACATTTATGACTCCCTAAGCTTAAATAGGATATTCCTTTCATGCACAAAAATTGCAAGTACAAGTTGCTACAAGCTCTTAAACAGTAATGAGTTTCTTTGTGTCTGCAAGACACTTTGTTGAGAAATTCTGGTTGCTATATGTAATAAAATTGTAAATATAAAATTCACCAGGAAATTAGCGGAACCTCCAAGAAATGAGGCATAAGAATTTTCTCAGAATTTAAGGACCATTCTTTCTGAATGCATGTCAGATGTTGGTAGATTGAAAAGCAAGCACAATTCTCCTTTCCAAAGTTACTTAAACAGTTAATATCGATTGTTTATAGTATTATTCAAGTTAACAAGGTGTCTAATTCAATCAAATGTGATGACTTGTTTTCTGCAATCATGGTCACACTGGCAAAAAAGGTTACATGTTTTTTTTTTGCAATTATAGCATTCATCTTTGATGTGCTCACTGCACAGTTGAACAAGTCACACTGAATTACATGTGCCCATGAGCAAAATTTATTTCTCGTTGACAGGAGGAAAGAGTTATTCAATGCTCAGCATTATATTTCAAACTACTCAAGGGACAGATGGGTTTTCTTTAAAAGAAAATAGTATAGAATAAGTCATTACAACCTGGAGCACAGCCAGGAAAAGAAATCATAGGCCCCTCTGCTTCTCCTATTTCCACGTACCTCTCCTTATCCATGACCTTAACCATCAACAGGTCTGATCAAGCACCTTTGCGATGTGTTTTGGTAAGTAGAATCAAAAAGTGCCACACAGGAGGCAGCCAGTCAGCAATTGAAACTGTACCAGTTCTTTTGAAGAGAAATCCAGTCAGTCCTTCCAACGGACTGGTTCTTTTGCCAATAGCTTAAAATGAAGCTAAATCAATGTTGTCTTATTATTGAGATTTCTGCCATTGGAAACAGTTTCCATTTAATTCAGTTGAAACCGTTCTTAACCTTATACACCTCCATCAAATCCTCTTAGGCTTATTTGCTCTTCAGGGAGCAACTTCAGCTTCTCGTAATCCCTTTGGGATGGTTTTAGTAAATTCCATCTGAGCTCTCTACAATGAAGTCACGCAGTAACAATACGTTCTATATTTGAATTGACATATGATGTACTTGAATTCTCACAGAAGGAGAATTTAGAGGAATTCATTGACATTCTGAATTATCAGCTCCCCATTAAAATCACAATACAGAGGAAAACATTAATTTCTATGATACCACAGATTTTAAAGAAGAACATTTGTCTCATCAATCCTGTCTGCCAATCTATAAAATCTGTTTTAAAGGCTCTCTATCCCGGGCATCAAATTCTGTGTAGTGCCAGCGCCTCATTGTCCTCAAATCCTCAATATTTCAAAATCCATTTCCTCTTAAAGGGTTAAAGGCAGGATTATTGGCAGTGTGGTGGAACAGAGGGATTTTGGGGTTCATGTCCCTCGACCCCTCAAAGTGCCACCCAAGTTGATAGGGTTGTTAAGAAGGTGTATGATGAGTTGGCTTTCATTAGCAGGGGGATTGAGTTTAAGAGCCACAAGGTTATGTTGCAGGTCTATAGAACCCTGGTTAGACCATACTTGGAATATGTTCAGTTCTGGTCGCCTCATTATAGGAAGGATGTGGAAGCTTTAGAGAGAGTGCAGAGGAGATTTACCAGGATGCTGCCTGGACTGGAGGGCATGTCTTATGAAGAAAGGTTGAGAGTGCTAGGGCTTTTCTCATTGGAGTGAAGAAGGACGAGAGGTGACTTGATATAGGTGTACAAGGTGATGAGAGGCAGAGATAGAGTGAATAGTCAGAGATTTTCTCCAAGGGCAGAAATGGATATACCAAGAGGGCATAATTTTAAGGCGATTGGAGGAAGGTTTAGGGGAGATGTCAGAGGTCAGTTCTTTACTCAGAGTGGTGGATGCACGGAATGCACTGCTAGTGGTGGTAGTGGAGTCAGATGCATTAGGGACATTTAAGCGATTCTTGGATAGGCACATGAATGATAGTAAAGTGAAGGTTATGTAGGTTAGTTTGATCTTAGAGTCAGATAAATAGTTGGATAGAGTCGGCACAACATCAAGGGCCGAAGGGCCTGTACTGTGCTGTACTGTTCAATGTTCAATGTTCTATGTGCGTTCACTAGTCTCCGCACTCTGGGTTAGAGAATTCCAGCCATTTACTTCCTTCAGAAAATAAATTCTTTCACATTTCAGTTTGAAGTGAATATCTCCTTATCCTGTAATTATGTCCCCCAGTTCAAAACTCTCCCACTGGTAGAAACATCTATTCAACATCTACCCTGTAAGTTCACTCAGAATCTTCAATGTTTCAAAAAGATCAAATCTCTTTCTTCTAAACTCCACTGAAAAAAGGCCTAATCTATTTAATCATGCTTGATAAGTCAACCACTGCATCCCTGGAATCAGCCAAAGGAATCTCTTTTGAATAGCCTCCAATGCCAGTATATCATTTCTTAAACATGGGGATTGAAACTGTACACAGTAACCCAAATGCAGCCTCACGAACACTGTACAGTTGTCACAAGACTTCCCCATTTTTAATCTCAAACATCCAATGAAGACCAAAATTCAATTTGCCTTCTTAATTACCTGCTGCACCTGCTTGCTGACTTGTGGTATTTCAAGCACAAGGACACTCAAATCCCTCTGTTACACTTTGGAGTGTCTCTCATTTAAATAATAATTTGCCTTTTGATTCTTCTTACCAAAATACAAGAGCTCACACTTTCAGACATTAAGCTCCACCTGATCATTCTCTCAATCTTATCTCACAGTATCATAGAATTGTTACTGCTCAGAGCCATTCAGTTCATTATGCCTGCACCAGCTCTCAAAATGAGCATCATTATCTAGTGTCCATTTCCTGGTTTTTAACCCTGCCATACCTTTGCATACTATTTCCATCCAATGCCCTCTTGAATGCCTCAATTGAACCGAACTCTACATTTCAAGGCATGTATCTCATACCCTAACTACTCACTACATGAACAAGCCTTTCTCACATCATCTTTGTATCTTTTGCATATCACTTTAAATCTATGCCCCCCTTATTCTTGTTCCTTTCATGAGTGAGAATAGCTTCCATCTGTATACCTCATCCAACCTGCTCATTATTTTGAAAACTTCTATTAGATCTCCTTTCAGCCTTCTTCTCTAGAAGAAGAACATCCCTAATTTCCTCAATCTATCCTCATTAGTGAAGTTTCTAATTCCTGGAAGTATTCTTGTAAATCACTTCTGCATTCAATCCAATGCTTTCATATCTTTCCTACAACATTAGCCACAGTATAACAAATGAGATCCAACAAGTGTCTTATACAAGTTTAACATCAGGCCCTCTGCTCCTGTATTTCCTTTGGAATTGTACTCCCTATTTTGTATTGTCCTTCAATATTCTTTCTTCCAAAAGTAGATTAACTCACACTGTTCCACATTGAATCTCAGCTGCCAGCTATCTGCTCACACTAGCAATCTGTCAATATCCTTTTGGAGTTCCACCTCACAACTTACAATTTTTCTAAGTTTCATGTCATCTGCATTTGTTGAAATTGTCCCCTGTATACCAAGATCCTGATCAGTAATATTAGGAAAAGCAAGGGTCTCAATACAGATTCCTGGGAAACTCCATTACAAACATTCCTCCAGCCTAAAAAAAACCCGTAACCATTACTGTTTTCTATCATGCAAATAATTTTGTATCCATGTTGCTACTGTCCCTTTTATACCATGACACAGAACTTTCTTCAGTTCTGTTGTATGGCACTTGTTATGGACCAGACTAAACCCTCTCAAAATATAAGAAGAAGATAGCATAGACCCTAACTTTACTTATTTCAAAGGCAAGTGCCACGGGTTGTCTTCCTGATGTAATTTGATTGGTCAAACTACCAGTCTTGAAGCAAACGTACTTTATTCATATACTGTAGCTAAAATACAACAAAAACAATTGCAATAATTCTAATGGAAAACTTAACAGGATAATAGATTATTCAACTACTAAACAGGAACTGTTCCAATATAGTAACATCCCATAACCACACCCTGAGCAAAGGCGAAAGCAATATAATAGATTGTCTCATGTGCAATTCTATCAGCAGGGAGAGAACCTCCAGCTTTTAGCTGTAACAGAGAAAGGAAAAACAGCTTCCATGTCCAGATTCAAGACCCCAGCACCTGCTACTGAGTGCTAGAAATAAACAAAAATCTTCATTCTGTGGGAGCTTGACCCCACCCAATCAGGCTGCTTCTACTGTTGCAAATTTTTTTAAAAAGCCACAAGGCCTCGCAAGTTGTTTACTCCATTGGCTTTGGAGCAGACCAATCTTCACCACTGTCGCAACCTTTCTTCATAAAAGAAACAGGACAAAATACACTTCTTAAAGCCAAAATATCATCACACATTGCATCAAAGATTTTCTAGAAATCCATTTAACCATCAATAGCATTACCCTCATTGAGCCTGTGAACTTTCTAAAAAAGTCTAGTTAAGTTTATAAATAGACCCTTGAGTCACTCTTAGTGCTTTCAATCTGGAAAAGACCCATCTCCATCTTCGGTATTAACCAATCCACAATACATGCCTATACATTAGCTTCAATACTGTGAACTCCTATCTTGTGCAATAATCTTTTGTCAAAATTAATTGTGACACGTGAGCACCGCTGGTTACAGCAGCAATTCATTGTCCTAATATTTGTAAAGGAGGCAGTCTAAAGTCAACCACATTGTTGTGGTTCTGAAGTCATATGTAGGCCTGACCAGGTAAGGACAGCAGATTTCTTGCCCTTAAAAAAGACAGTAGTGAGCCAGATCATCTCTTACTATAAAGTTTGGGTGAAGATTTGTAGCTCGGGTGCTCGTTGTTGTGGTTCTGTTCGCCGAGCTGGAAATTTTTGTTGCAAATGTTTCGTCCCCTGTCTAGGTGACATCCTCAGTGCTTGGGAGCCTCCTGTGAAGCGCTTCTGTGGTGTTTCCTCCGGCATTTATAGTGGCCTGTCCCTGCCGCTTCCAGTTGTCAGTTTCAGCTATCCGCTGTAGTGGCCGGTATATTGGGTCCAGGTCGATGTGTTTGTTGATGGAGTTTGTGGATGAGTGCCATGCTTCTAGGAATTCCCTGGCTGTTCTTTGTTTGGCTTGCCCTATAATGGTAGTGTTGTCCCAGTCGAATTCATATTGCTTGTCGTCTGCGTGTGTGGCTACTAAGGATAGCTGGTCGTGGCGTTTCGTGGCTAGTTGATGTTCATGGATGCGGATCGGTAGCTGTCTTCCTGTTTGTCCTATATAGTGTTTTGTGCAGTCCTTGCATGGGATTTTGTACACTACATTAGTTTTGCTCATGCTGGGTATCAGGTCCTTCGTTCTGGTGAGTTGTTGTCTGAGGGTGTCTGTTGGTTTGTGTGCTGTTATAAGTCCTAGTGGTCGCAGTAGTCTGGCTGTCAGTTCTGAAATGCTCCTGATGTATGGTAGTGTGGCTAGTCCTTTGGGTTGCGGAATGTCCTCGTTCCGTTGTCTTTCTCTTAGGCATCTGTTGATGAAATTGCGCAGGTATCCGTTTTTGGCGAATACCTTGTACAGGTGTTCCTCTTCCTCTTTTTGCAGTTCTGGTGTGCTGCAGTGTGTTGTGGCCCTTTTGAATAGTGTCTTGATTCAACTTCGTTTGTGTGTGTTGGGGTGGTTGCTTTCATAGTTCAGGACTTGGTCTGTGTGTGGCTTTCCTGTATACCTGAAAATGAAACCTGAAAGCAACAACACCCCCAGATTCTATGGACTACACAAAGTGCACAAACCAGACATCCCACTCAGACCCATAGTATCACTACCAGGGACACCATCACACAAACTGGCTAAAGAACTACAGCAGAAACTGAAACACCTGATCAGTGGATCCAGACAATCTATACAATCAACACAGGAATTCTTGGACATCATCAGAAATATACACATAGACAAGGAAGAAACTATGGTCTCATTCGACGTAACGGCACTGTTCACCTCTATTGACAAAACCCTAACCAGAGAAACAATAGCCAACCTGCTGGACATACAGAACAGACAACAGGACGTTGAACCTATCAACAAAGACGGTATACTTAAACCACTGGACTTGTGCCTCACAACACACTTCACATTCAACAACCAGATATACGAACAAATCAATGTAACACCCATGGGCTCACCGATCTCTGGACTCATAGCAGAAGCAGTAATGCAAAGGTTAGAACAAACAGTCTTACCACAAATTCAACCCAAACTCTGGGTGAGATACGTTGATGACACCTTTGTAATTATTAAAAACACAGAAATAGAGAAAACACACTGGATCATCAACGCCACACTAACAGGAATCCGATTCATGAGAGAAGAAGAAAAGGATAACCAACTCCCATTCCTAGATGTGATGGTACAGAGAACACCGAACAGAGAATTCACCACAAAGGTATACAGGAAAGCCACACACACAGACCAAGTCCTGAACTATGAAAGCAACCACCCCAACACACACAAACGAAGTTGCATCAAGACACTGTTCAAAAGGGCCACAACACACTGCAGTACACCAGAACTGCAAAAAGAGGAAGAGGAACACCTATACAAGGTATTCGCCAAAAACGGATACCCACGCAATTTCATCAACAGATGCCTAAGAGAAAGACAACGGAACGAGGACATGCCATAATCCAAAGGACTAGCCACACTACCATACATCAGGAGCATTTCAGACCTGACAGCCAGACTACTGCGACCACTAGGACTTATAACTGCACACAAACCAACAGCCACCCTCAGACAACAACTCACCAGAACGAAGGACCTGATACCCAGCATGAGCAAAACTAATGTAGTGTACAAAATCCCATGCAAGGACTGCACAAAACACTATATAGGACAAACAGGAAGACAGCTACCGATCCGCATCCATGAACATCAACTAGCCACGAAACGCCACGACCAGCTATCCTTAGTAGCCACACACGCAGACGACAAGCAACATGAATTCGACTGGGACAACACTACCATTATAGGGCAAGCCAAACAAAGAACAGCCAGGGAATTCCTAGAAGCATGGCACTCATCCACAAACTCCATCAACAAACACATCGACCTGGACCCAATATACCGGCCACTACAGCGGACAGCTGAAACTGACAACCGGTAGCGGCAGGGACAGGCCACTATAAATGCCGGAGGAAACACCACAGAAGCGCTTCACAGGAGGCTCCCAAGCACTGAGGATGTCACCTAGACAGGGGACGAAACGTTTGCAACAAAAATTTCCAGCTCGGCAAACAGAACCACAACATCTCTTACTAAAATTGATAGTGGTTAGATGGTCACCATTAGAGCAGTTTTGTGTCCCAAATGTTTGTTGACTAAGTGGCACTTTATCAAATGTCTTCTGGAAATCCAACTACAATACACTGACTGGTAATCCAATTATCATGTCTGCTTCTTATATCCTCAAAAGAACTTGAGCAAATTTGTCAAACATATCAGCCCTTTTTTAAAAAATTACATTTTGGAATTACAAGATTAGTACTTCTGGGTTCTGACCCATGACCCAATGCACAGATTAGAAATGTTCAAAATAAAAGAAAAAAAATCAAATGGACGAACCCATCATCTATGACTATCTCGAAATGTCAAAAATAATATCAAACCAAACCAAAAAGCATATAATTGTGCAACAATAGGTGGTAGGTCAGAGGATTGGTTAGAATATTTAAAAAAAAACAAAGGTAGAGGCTGGATAAGCTGGGACTTTTTTCATTAGAGCATAGGAGGTTTGAAGACTGACCTTATAGAGGCTTATAAAGTCACGAGTGGCATGGATAAGATGAATAGCAAAGGTCTTTTCCCAAGGTCAGGGGACTTCAAAACTAGACAGCATACATTTAAGGTGAGAGGGAAAAGATTTAACAGGGACCCGAGGGGTAATGTTTTCACACAGAGGGTAGTGAGTATATGGAGGAACTGCCAGAGGAAGTGGTAGATGTGGGTACAATTTCAATGTTTAAAAGACATTTGGACAGGTACATGAATAACAAAGGTTTAGATAGCCTAAAGCAGGCAAGTGTGACTAGCTTAGTTTGGGAACCTTGATCGGCATGCTCCATGATTTTCCTTTCACAAATTTCACATTCTACCATTTTTCCAATTACAGATGTTACATAGCTGACCTATAACTTCCTGCTTTGCCTTTTCCTCCTGCCTGGAACAGGTCCATCACATTAGAGGCTTTCCAATCTACTTGTACCCTCCTGGAATGCTAATATTTTGACCAATGCCTCCACTATCTCTGCAGCCACTTCCTTTAAAACTGTTGGATGCAAGTTTACCTACAGTCAAATTAGTTCGTCAAATACTTTGTCCATCCCAATAGAGACTATTACAAAATCTTTCCTCCTATTAATACTTTGCTTATTTAATGCCTTTGGGATATTTATAATGCCAATCATCATGAAGACTCATGCAAAAATATTGATTTAATTTACCTGCCATTTTCCTATTCTCCATTATCAATTATCCAGTCTCATCTTACAAACATTCTGCACTCAGTTTACCTGTTTTTGTACACATACAAAAGACAACATGCATAAGTTAGTAGTCTTACTTAAATAACTGACAGACAAGAATACTTAAAAGTTATGACTTTCACAGACTGGTGAGGTCACAACGAATGCACTTCCACCACTTAAGTACAAAGCTGGAGCATTTTGAGAAGGCTACCCTAGTTATTGCATCTCAGATCTTGATTGAAGTGATGATTGTTACATTTCTTACACTACTGACAATGAACCCCAGTTAAGTAGTGTTTTTCAGTTTACCTGAAAATATTTTGCAGGTTTATTGAACTGCTCAGACTACAACTTGTAGTTGCAGGTATATATTTAAGCATCCTCATTCAGTGTTACTGCTGTACTGCACATGACAGTCTCCCATGCAATCTCATTACTTGAGGAGGGGTATAGTTATGTCGAGGTAGCTTAGGAGGTTCCAGAGCTATACTGATTCCAGAGCTGAGGAGTTTGTCTTATGAAGAGATTGAACAGTTTATGCATATATTCTCTGGAGTTTAGAAAAATGAGGAACGATCTAACTGAGCTACACAGGATGCAAAAAAGGGTTGACAAAGTAGATGTAGAAAGGATGTTTCATCATCTGGGGAAATCTAGAACAAGAGGTCTGAGTACTAGGATAAGGAATAGCAGATTTAAAATAGAGATGAGGAAACATTATTTCTGTCAAAGGGTCGTAAATCTCTAGAATTCACAGTCCAGAGTGTAATGAATGTTGGGACATTGAGTAGATTTAAGAAGATTGTCGGATTTTTAAATTAGTAATGGATTGAAGGGTTATGGGAGTGGGTTGGCAAGTGGAATTAAGGCAGAGATAAGATTAGCCATGATCGTATCAAATAGTGGAGCAGGTTCCAAGTGCTGAATAATCTACTCCTGGTCCTAATCCTTATGTTTTTATAATGTATACAAATCGAAACTAGTGCTTTCAGCTTCAATTTCAAGGAATTCATCATCTCAGTGTTTTCAAAGTCATAAATTCAGCGCAGAGAAAGCCCTATGGCTGATTGAGTCTGTACAAACAATATCTACCGTAAAGGGGCACTAATCCCAATTTCCTCCACTTACCCCATATCCTTGAGTGTTATAATATTTCAAGTGCTCATCCAAATATTTTTTAAAAGGTTGCACAGTTTCTGGCGTCCACTATCTTTCCAGGCAGTGCACTCCAGATTCCCAGCACCCTCTGAGTGGATTTTCTTTCCTCAATTCCCCTCTGAAACTCCCACACTCTAAAATTTTGCTCCCTCATGACTGACCCCTCCTCAACCAAAGTGAACAAATGCTCTCTATTCACCGTCCATACTCCTCAATCTTATACACCTCAATCATGATCCCTTCAGCCTTCTCTGCTGAAAAGAAAACAATCAAAGCCTTTCTAGCCTCCCCATATAGTTCGATTTCATCATCTCAGGCAATATCTTGGTGAAAACTGAAAGAACTGCGCAGAGTCATAGAGATGTACCGCACAGAAACAGATCCTTCGGTCTAACCCGTTCATGCTGACCAGATACCCTAAATTAATCTAGTCCCATTTGCTCGGAATTGACCCATATCCCTCTAAACCCTTCCTATTCATATACCCATCCAGATGTCTTTTAAATGTTGTAATTGTACCAGCCCCCTCTACTTCCTCTGGCAGCTCATTCCATTCACACACACCACCCTGTGTGTGAAAAGTTTGCCCCTCAGGTCCCTTTTACACCTTTCCGCTCTCACCTTAAACCTATGCCATCTAGTTTTGGACTTCCCCACCCTGGGGAAAAGACCTTGCCCATTTATCCTATCCATGCCCCTCATTTTATAAACCTCTATAAGGTCACCCCTCAGCCTCTGACGCTCCAGAAAAAACAGCCCCAGACTACTCAGCCTCTACCTACAGCTCAAACCCTCCAACCCTGGCAATATGCTTGTAAATCTTTTCTGAACACAGTGTTAAACAAATTTTCCTGTAAGGACTTGAAATATATAAACTATAACTTCTAATTAACAGCCAGTTAACTTGGAGTCGTTCCACTGAAATTCCAAATAACCTAAATACCCTTGAACCTCAGTTATAATTACATTAGTATCAATTTCACTCAAATAAAACTAGAAAACCAGTCAGTTCCAAAGGACTTATAAATTACTGCAATCTGTCTTGTTCTTCCAGAAACCTGCTCTATTATGTAAAAAAAGTATGTAGCATTTATTTATATATCATGTCAAAGGTTGCCATCAAATTTAATATGGCCGAATTTGAGAATATTGAATTCAGCTAAATGATGTGGAAACTTGAAAAATCTGATGCAGAAGTTGACACAAAATTATGTAAATCATGACCAAGGATAGTGCTCATGACATTGAATTCAGTTAAAGGGCAAAAATGTAATTCTATTAACGAAACAACAGTAATCTTTTAAGCAGTGGCAAAATTATAATACAATTAGATGCAGAAACATAATCTGCATAGAATACAGAACGTGTAATTGCTCCAAATTGAACTAAGTGACTTCCTCAACGGAGTTTCAAAAACTGGAAATGATGAAAAAGAAAATTCAGATTCAAAGATGCATTAACTCAATCATCATGAAAGTTCAGAAGGATTAAAATTGATGTTGCATGGAAAATATGCCAGGATAGCAATTAAAAGGTATTAGGAAATAAGCAAATTATGAAAGCAAATTGTAAGTTGCATCTAACATTAAGTTATACAAAACACTTCAAATTTCAGTCTGATAATACATTTTCTAATAATCTTCTAAAAAGTCTCAAATTAAGATTCGGATTATACTCCATTTGGCAAATTTAATTTGACCGTATAGCTGAATTTGAAAAGCAACTATTGCTATATTGACGTTGGATCAAGAAGTCATTTTGCAACTAATCTAACATGAATCTGTAATGCTAATCAAAAACTGAAGCAAGCTATCCCTAATATGAGAAAATAATGAAATCACACTATGTAAATTCTAGAAGAAAACACCAATTTTACCAGGATACCAGAGTCCGCAAGGACACATTAGCCTTTCCACAAATATATTTACGTTAATAATGATCAGGAATGAGGTAAGGCTTACAAAGGATCTAAATGAGCAGGATGGACCCCAGCTAATGTAAGTATAGACTTACCAAACGTTTTCCTTCCATTGATGTGTCAGCTTGATCTTTGCAACCTCAAAGAATTCCTTAATTTCTCTTTCATATAACCTGGAAATATAGTCTACATAGTTCTTATTCAATCCTTCATCTATACAAATTACCAGAACAACCCTACTTTTGAGTACAAAACCATGTGGAATGTTTGTACACCTGACTATATTTCCAGACTAAGTAAAGCTTTCACAAAATTTGCTTCTTGTATTGCTAATAGCAATAGTTGGATCAATTCCAAGGATAAAAATTAAGAAATCACTAAAAAAAAAGCTTTTAAAGTGCTGAAAGACATTTAAGTAGTATTTAGACAAGCACTTGAAATGCCATAGCATGCAAAGATTTGAGCCATATGCTGGAAAATGGGATTAGAATAGATGCTTAATAATGAGTGCAGACACATTGGGCCAAAAGGGCCTCTTTCCACGCTGTTAAAAAAAACTTTATGACTCAATGACTTATATTTGGTGATTGGTGAGTTGTTCTGGAAACAGCAAAAGGTAAGAAGGGGCTAGGATGAGATGAAAGGGACACCATAAGGGTGGTGAACGTAGTTAATGAGCTGAGTTTGGCAAGATACAGCAAGAAATCTCTCAGGCTCACAGTGAAAGTCCTCCAAAAAGCTTGTCGCATTTACCCAAAGATCAGGAATCCAATTATAAACCAGCTCTGTTGCTCAAGCACAATGATTTGTTTCCCAGAAAGTTGACTAATATTACAATTCCAAGTCCAAAATGATTACTTACATTAAAATGATTTTCAGATATGGGTCTTGCTGGCAAGACCAACATTAATTGCCTATTCTTAGGAGCCCATGTAAACGTAGTGTTGGGCCACCTTCTTGAACTGCTGCAGTGTCTGGTGGAGAAATATAGTCTACCCCATCCCTGTCACCATCCCCACACAGATATAAAGAAGGAGTTTTAGATATCTAACCAAGTAATGATGAAAGAAAATATCTTTAAGTTAGGATTGGATGTAACTTTAAGGAATCAGGGAGTTGATGATATCCCCATACTGCTCTTGTCTTTCTAGGTGCTAGAGATCATGGTTTGGAAGATGCTCTTCAAGTAAGGGACCAGGAAAGAAAGCCATTAAAGGTGATTCTTAGTCTATGACAGGAGAGACAGAAATCAAATTAGTTGAAAGCAATCCCATCTGGACCAGACCAAGCTGGACAAATTCAGAGAGACATTGTAGGAGGGTAATGTCAAATACAGTTCATTCTGCTATAACATGCATTTCATTAATGCTAATTCATGTAACGTGACTGACACATTAGGAACACTGTTTCTAAAGCACAAACTTTTTGAATATGTGCTGGCTGTAAAGTGATTCTATCACCAACACTTTAAGCACTATTTCTTAAGCGCAAAAACGGAACCATAGGAGAACTAACTGTATAGTAAAAAACTACAATGGTCAAGAAGAATGCAGACAGATGTTTGCCTTTGCCACAACGACAAAGGATGTCACTTGTGACATTGATACAAGCCATTCTGGTAGTATGGCAGGGCAGAAAACTGACTCGAGAGGTTAACAAGTGACTTCAGATGAGCATGGATTTATGATACAATGCATCCAAGATCTTTGGAGAGGAAAGACAGATTGGAGATGTTTGCAAGGTTGCTGGGGTCGAGAGAACTGTGATGATGTCAGATTCAGATGAGAAGGGAACATGATTTGGAGAGAGAAGTACGATCAATACTTGTTCACTTTGGAGCCAGAAAGGGAAGTTATCTGGTCAGCAGTATGATGGGAATAGAATTGAATAAGTAGGAAGTATGTCACGTGGATCAGATTAGATCAGACAATGCATATGGGGAGATAGGAGAAAAACGAGAGAAGGAAATGCAATCACAAATTGTTGCAGGGTAAACCAAGAGAATTTTGGCCTGGTGGGCTCTGGGAAGGGAGGGAAATGGTAATAGCAGTTAATCGGATGATCTTACATCAATATGACAAAGACGTTCATAAGTTCCTTAGACCCGTTGGAGGAGAGGGGGAGACGAGTTCAAGGCGGACAGTTTGCAGTGCAGTAAAACAAAAGGGTTTATATTTGAAAAGAAAAGATATTAAAAGGTAATTGACAAAGTAGACATACAGCAGATGTTTCCTCTTTTGGACAATTTATAACAACATATTTTAGAATTGGAGTAGCAGATTTAAAACAGAGATAATGAGGAATTATTTCTCTCAAAGGGTTGTGAATGTGTGGATTCTGGAAAGTGAAGTAATTTAAGGAGAAGATAGACAGATTTTTACTTAGCAATAGTCTGAAGGGTAATGGAGAGTGGCAGGAATGTGGAGTTGAAGCAAAGGTGAGATCAGCCATGATTGAATTGAACAGCAGAGCAGGCTCGAGAGGCAGAATTGCCTCCTCCTGTTCCTAGTTATTATGTTTATGCTTCTGAATAATCAGCAATATTTGAAGATGTCAATAGATCCTGATTGTGCTTTAAGTGGTCCAGCCAGATGTGATAGTGATTAACTGAAGATGTTGGTCATAAACATTCAAGGCTGTCCTTGTGGAGTTAAGGGAGCTTCCTTCACCACTGCAGATGACGGATTGGTCTTCCTGACAGTAAACCCAAAGAAAGCGATTGGCCCAGACAAACTCCCCAGCTTTGCATTTACTTTCTGTATGGACCAGCTGCCGGAGGCATTCGCTGACATCTTTAACCTTTCCTTGCTGCAATCTGAAGTCCCCATCTGCTTCAAAAAGACCACCATCATCCCAGTACCAAAGAAAACATATGCATCGTGCCTCAACAAGTACTGCCAGTGGCTCTGACCTCCATAATCATGAGGTGCTTTGAAAGGCTGGCCATGGCTCACATCAACTCTAGTCTTCCAGCCTGCCTCAATCCCATGAAATTTGTCTACCAATGTAACAGGTCAACAGCAGCTGCCATTTTGTTATCCCTACACTCAACATTGGAACATCTACATAACAAGGCCACCTGCGTCAGGCTCCTACTTATCGACTACAGCTTGGCCTCCAACACCATAATCCCTACCAGACTAATCTCAAAGCTCCAAGATCCAGGTCTCTGCTCTGCCCTCTGTGACTGAATCCTCAGCTTCTTGACCCACAGACTACAATCAGTGAAGATAGATAACTGCACCTCCTCCACGATAATCCTCAACACTGATGCCCTGCAGGATGCATTCTGAGCCCCCTTCTGTACTCCCCATATACCCATGAATGTAGCCAAATTCCATACAAGCACTAAATACAAATTTGCTGATGACACCACCATGGTAGGCTAGATGTCAAACAACGAGTCAGAATACAGGAAGGAGAAAGAGTGCTCTCTCAATGTCAGAAAAACAAAAGAACTGATCATTGACTTCAGGAAGAAAGGAGGAGGTCACACCCCTATCTACATCAAGGGAACTGGGGTGCAGAGTGTAGATGAGGTCTTAGGAGCGACAATAAACAACAATCTGTCCTGGATCTCTCATGTAGATGCAACGGTTAAGAAGGCACAACAATGCCTCTTCTTCCTCGAGGGCTTAGGAAATTCGGCATGTCCATAAGGAACCGCACCAACCTTTGCTGATGTACCACAGAAAGCATTCTATCCAAGTACATAATGGCCTGGTAAGGCAACTGCTCCGCCCAGGACTGTAAGAAACTACAGAAAGTTGTATGCACAGCCCAGACCATCACGGTAGCCAATCTCCTACCCTTGGACTCCATTTAGACTTCTCATTGCTGCATAAAGGCTGCCAGTGTCATTCTTCCCAACCCAGTAATGCTCTCTTCTAACCTGTTACATTAGGCAGAAGATACAAAAGCTTAAACACATGCACCAACAGTTTTAAGAACAGCTTCTTTCCTGATGTTTTTAGACTGCTGAATGGACCTCTCTAACTTCAAATAATGTTGATCTTGCTTTGTGCATCTCCTCTGCAGCCGTAACCTTGGATGCCTCGCTCTGTCTAAGCATCCCTTGATCTGTATGTCCTTGTTTGCATGATCTGCCTGTACTGCTCAGAAAACAAAACTCATCACTGTTCTTAGGTACTTGTGACCACAATAAATCAAATTAACTCAATAAAGGGTGATACTAAAAGGGAGAAGAAGCATTGAACTCAGGAGAGAAAGCATGCTAAGTGAAGAGGCTGAATGAGTTTGCTGTGATGCTATCATTGTAAAATATTTTCTATACTTGGACAGCAGCAGAAAATGAGAATTTGAAAGGCCAGGTGAGGGAATCAGAACAACAAATGACATTTATAAAACTCCTCAAATGTAATAGAACATCCAAACAAGCCTTGCGGGAGCATTATAGAATGAATAAAAGTGAGGAATTAAGCTATAGATGATGATATCAGATTGGATGACCAAAAACTTGATCAAAGAGAAGTAGAGAGATGGAGAAGAAATGCATGGACAGTATTCCTAAACTTATAACCTCGGCTACTGGAGACATAGTCTTTGGCATTACAGCAATTAAAATCCAGGATGTAAAAATACCTGAAGAGCAGGAACACAGAGACCTGAGGGTTTTGGGGATGGAAGAGATTTTGGACATAGAGAGAGGTGAGGTCATGCAGGATTTGAAAACAAGGATGAAAATTTTAAAATCAAGACATTGCTTAACACAGTGATCCAACTTAGGTCAGTAAATACAGGGTGACAGGGTAGGGGACTTGCTGCGCATTAAGACACTGGCAGTGGGGAGATGTGGATAACATCAAGTTTATGGAGGGCAGAGTATGGGAGACCAGGTAGGAGTGTACAGGAGGTTTCAGCAGCAAATGAGCTTACAGAGGGGTAAAGGTGTTAGGAAGGTGGAAGTACCTGTAATAAAATATTTTTCATACAACTATTCTTTGGCTTATAAGATCTCATTGTTGGAACAAAGTATTGTATGTTCTACCTCTGCTATACAGTACCAAGCCATGTTTTTCAAAAGGGACTGAATGTATGACATATCAAATGTAAACTAGAAGTATTTTTAAAGCCAGCAACACTATAATTGTGCATTGATCACATTTGCTTATATTTTAAATGCAATTATGTCATCACTGTATCATTGAAAAAGAGTAGTACCACCAAATCCAATACATATCACACTTCATGTCTACAGTCATGCTTTTCACAGAACAAGTGTAGAGCTCGATTAGCACAGTTTCTCACAATGTGAGCATCAGAATAACTCACTTCTCCTGGTTTAGCTAGTTCTATTATTCCTTGCATAAAGAGGGTTTTCAAGGTTTGTAGTTCAATGTGTTAGAAAAGCTTGTTTTGTTTAAGACCATTGACTGAACTCTAACAGAATGCAAAAGAAAGATCACAAATTTAGGAATTGGATAGTGCAGTGGGTTAGAGGCTGAATTTGCTTCTGTCCTGTTGATTGAATTGAAAAGCTCTTCTATTTGTATGCTATACGGGTTCAGTGTAAAACAAGTATAGAAGACAGAAACTCAGTTCCAAATGCATTAGCACAAATTACCAGGCATTCAGATTTGTCAGATAAATGCTCGCTTGAGTAATAGATATGTAGTTTCAAGAACAAATGCTTCCCTGAACCTCAAATTAAGGTACTATACTGGCTTAAAAATACCCAATATTTATGTTAAAAAATATTTTTCTTTACAAAATCTACATTGCTGAGATCCCTTACTGTAATGAAAACAAAAATAAACTGTTCATGTGATGTCAATTGATTTAGCATTCTCTAAAGATGAATATTCTAGCAAAACAAGTCCACACCTTCAGCAATGTCAGTCTTTCATCCATCTCAACTCCTTTTTCATTTTTGTAAGATACAGAAATAAAAGGACATACCTCATGTAAGGAAAGATTATGAACCAACACACATCTATTAAGGGTAGCATTCATTAAATGTTCTGTACAGCAGCAGCATTAAGAGACAGGTAACTCCAGATTTTTGTATTGGTTCTACTTATATACCTACTTGTGATTGATTGGAAATGTGATCTGACCTGGTGACGTAGTTTTGGTGCCCTTGATAATTTCATAAAGGTCAGGTGTGGTTTAAAAGCTTTGCTGTCTCCAGTTAAAATGCCATTTGCTTGGAACCTTGTCTTCACAGTCTCTGTGGAATAAACAGATTGAGATTTAGTTATTTCTGGATAAAACGTACATCTAATATGTCTCCTAACCTGTCTTTTGTCTGTCACAGCACAAAAATAATCAATAGTTTCAGGAAGAGTTGTATCAGTTACTTGGCTAAATAACCATGCATTAAATTAAGTAGAATATGCATTACATTCTGTAGGTCCATACATTTTTAATTATCATAACAGTTTTCTAAGAGATATTCAATACAAATCTGATTTCCTATCTGCAGAGATGCTCTGACAAGAAAGTGATCAGCATTTGTCTCGTCCTACTTCAGGCACTAAAAACATTGTAAACTCTGCAATTAATCATTTTTTCAAAATAAATAAATGCATTAACCCACAAAAGATTTGAGTTTTTTGTGGAAAGAATTTGTTTTTAATTGGAACCAAAGATCTTGTGGAAAACATACTGCACTTTCTTTCGTACCCCACCCTTTCCCCCTCCCTAATTTCGCACTGCTACCCCCACCACCGCCACCATCACCATCACTAAGCAGCAGAAAACATCTACTTAATTCTTTCAATTGAAAATATGAACGATCAACAACACTACACAGAGGAATACACAGTATTGGTTATCCTAGAGGTAAATGCATTGACTTTATGTCTCTAAGGCCACAACAAAATAATTTGTATAGCGCCTTTAACATAATTAAGCATTATAAGGTGCTTGACAATGGGAAACTGACACTAACTATATGCTACAATATTAGAATAGACTTTGAAGTTGGGAATGAAGATTTAGATTTTAAGAGATGATGTCTTCAAAGTGAAAAAATTAGTGAAGAGGTGGAACTATTTCGGGAGGGAATTCCAGAGGTTAAGGACTTGGCAGTTGAACATTATTCAATAAAAACTAGAATTAGAGGATTGAAGAATTTGTTGTAGAAATCTTGTGGGAGGAGAGAATGGTGTCTTCAAAGGAAAGGCACAATGTGAAATAAGGTATGATATTCAAAGGAGGCAATAATGTATGACGTGCAAGAGTCCAGACCAAAGTGTGGACATTTAAGGAAACCTAAACACATAAGTAGAAAGCGGGCCATGCCACCAGTGCTTCATCCGGAGGCTCACTGATGATGTTACCTAATATGGTGATGAAATGTCTGAAAACGAACCTTCCAGCACAGCAAGCAAACCTACATCCAAAGTGTGGTGTAATTTGATGATCAAGCCCCATCTCCAACATGCAGGAACAGTGGAAAGAGTAGCAGGAACAAGGCTTCTTTTGTGGAGAATATATCATCAACTCCCAAATCAGATTTCCAATAAGATTATATTGATGAAATTACCATCCACAGCAAGCTCATGAAGGGCAAGGAGCATGTTCACAAATGAATCAACTTTCTGAAGGAAGGAGTGGAATGGGACACTGATAGTTGATCCTTTGGCAATCTACACAGACAGCAATGGAAGGGGGTGTTGAACAAGGAGAAGATTAGCCCTAATGGACACAGTGGGCAGGAAGAACAGGACGGTGCATTTGTGGTTACTATTCAAAATGTAATTGTGCTGTTTGCCTCGATGGACCCTCCAGAGGATGCAGGGAGAAACACAGAAGGAAGGTGTAGGATTATCGAAGAGGGAATCAAACCTGGGTATATGCATCATTTATCACAGAAAGAAAGACTTTATAAACTCTGATACAGCTATGACCTTATACAGCTGAAAATTAACACTTAAGGGACATTGCACAATAGCCCATAATTTGGCACATACTTGACAGGAATACTTAAGCAAAGGCCAACTAATGGAGGAAATGAAAAGGAAAAGAGAAATGCCACATTAGAGCCCTCCTGGGCTGGGAACTAAGACACAAATGTGTTGGGAAACAATATGGGGAATTTTACTCGCTGTTGGCTCAATTAATCCATCTGATGTTAAAAAATTTTTAACAATTGCTCAAGGATCATTGAGATGGGTGCAGAATGGATTATTTTTCCAAGAGAAAAAGGATGCAGGTGTTCCCTCAAAAATGTATTACACTTCTACATTTTATTCTCCCATCTCCAAAAATAATTTCCATAGCCCTTACTCATATGAATTGAGTATACATTTATTTACATATGCAATATCTGTGAAGTCAGAGGTCATTCTTGTTGATGTATTTAGCTTGCTGTAAATGACACAAGCCCTCGCATGATATCCTAGAATTAAGAAAGCTGAAGAGAAAAACATTCTGAGATCATGATTTAGGCTGTAAGCAACAGAACAAACTTCTTCAAAATAACATAATCAGCAGCAAAAAAAAATAGTTCCCCAGTTTGAATTGTTTTTACAGAATATTTTCATTCAGGCTCTCTCCTTGGATGCAAATACAAATTATTGGACACAATACAAATCATTATCTCAAATGATACTGAACCTATCTTTCTAAAATAGCATAAGCATAACATTCATTGCATTTCTCCCTCAAGTCAAAAATAACTGCTGAACTGGAGCACAATGTTCAATTCCTAACTCCAGTACCATTGAAGTTTGACCAACAACACAAAAAGTATTATTTCTCCAGATACAATAAAGCTAGCAAACAAAGATAAACCACTCAGCTCAACAATAAATTCACTGGAAGTACCATCTGGACAGTGAAGGAAATCACAGAGCAACTAATGGTCAACTAAAAACCATCTCTTCTTAATGTGTTTCATCAGAGAAAAATATTTACAGGGAATGAATATGCGATTTGTTCAACTGGATATGAACCCATGGATGTCACCTGCATTATAATTTTGTGCTGCATACCAATTGTGGGGCAATAAACGTTTAAAATGACTGTTTATTTTAATTATCTAAGTGTGAAAAACTAAGAGTTACAGCTAACACTAAAATCCTCTACTCATCTCACACAATTAAACTCAAAGTCAAACCCAACAGATAATCATAATCATAACTGATTCTGCATAATGAATAGTTGTATTTGTGCTTGTGATGTTTTTGCCTTACTACTTACATTTGCTATTCATGATATTAAAATATTCCTGTGGAAAAAAAACTGCACAAACTTTTATGTGAATGAAGCCCAGCAGCTATATGTCCATAATTTTGTCAATTAAAAACTCCCTGTTAAGACTGTAATCTCTCGTGGACAAAAAAGCATGTTAGTTACATAACACAATACAAGCTCACTGCTTATGCAACACAAATTTCCTATTTCAAATGAAGCTTGGAGAATGTCTTCTTTTTTCCAAATTCCAGTCATCTCTCTCTCTCTCTCTCTCTCTCTCTCACACACACACACACACGTCCATCTTCCATATGTGTTTCAATTTGGTATTAAAATCCTCATTTCATGTTCTATTTTAAAAGTTAATATAAATTGTGTTAGCTGTTTCCTTCTCTTTTGTCACCACTTGCCCCTGACCTCCAGAAAAAGCATAGCAGCTTCAATTCACACTTGAAGTGTTGGCTACTTCAATACACTATACAAGAAACTTCGGAAGGTTAATGACCACAACTGGATCTGCACTCTGTATACTAATTACTGCAATTCAAAAGGTGGAATTTCATAATTATACAGGCTATATCAATTCTGTGACATAGATCAATAAGTGAAATAAATTTCAATGATACAGAACACACACATCCATTGTGCTGCACATTCTTCCACAAATAATATCATGGTACAATATTATTATCACATCCTCCAGAGATCTTACACATCCATAAATCTCTTGGTCTGTAATTCTTAGTAATGGAATTTGATTCTGGTGTAAAACTTGTTTAACCAATATCTTACTATGTTTTCTTTTTTTTTGTTTTACATGTGCATGTACAATTACTGAAATAAAACTGTCAAACTCAAAGAAAATGTCTGATGACCAGTGAAGTTAAATGACTCCAGCATTGGAGTTGCACAATATATGCCTCACCAACACTATGTGTAATTTTTGATAAGGAGAACTTTTTAATTATAACAGATATGAAGCAACAACAAATATTAACCAAAGGAATCAACAATGTTCTTAACACATAACATATCTGCCTCTCACACAGGAAGTCAGATCAAATATCGAGGAGCACAGATTTAAGGTAAGAGGCAGAAGGTTTAGAGGCGATGTGCAGAAAACCATTCTTCATGGAGATAGTGGTGGATATCTAGACCTCACCGCTTGCAAGGTCGGTAGCGGGAGAAACCCTCATAACATTTAAGAAATAGTTAGATGTGCATTTGTGCTGCATAAGACTATGGGTCAAGTGCTGGAAAATGGGATTAAAGTAGATAGGTGGTTGTTTTTGACTGGTGCAGACACAATTGGCCAAAGGACCTTTTTCCTTGCTGTCAATCTCTATGACTATGAATATTCAAGTGGGTAGAACAATGGAATATTAAATTCGGCACAGAAGAGTAGAAAGTACACTTCAGCAGTCATTTACGCATGTTGGTGATAAAGTGACATTAGAACATAAAGACCAAAGGCCCCATGAACATACTTCCTCAATCATCAAGATTGTGACTAATTTGATTGTGGTCTTAATTTCACTTTTCTACTTGACCTTATACACCCTTGTAGGTCAAAAATCTATCTAACCAAGCTTTGAATATATTCAATTACTCCACCTCCACTGCTCTGTCTGGAGGAAAATTCCATAGATTACTGAATTTTACCAAAAAATCAAAAGGAAACTGCATCTTCAACAGGAGACAGCTCATATTTGAATGGTACACCCAGATCTACATTCACCCAAAGGGGGAGACATCCTTTCTACACAAGCAGCTACTGCTCCTCAGATGCTGCCTGAACTGCTGTGCTCTTCCAGCACCACTAATCCAGAATCTGGTTTCCAGCATCTGCAGTCATTGTTTTTACCTTTCTACACAACCAGCCAATATAGAGACAAAGCCAATGGAGTTTTGAACTATAGAGCCAAAATACTAGAATATAATTTAAAGGAGGTGGTAAGCAAGCTGTATGAACTCTGGGCATGTTGCATGTGCAGTACTGTGTTGAATTCTAATTTAATCAATTCTAATTATGGAGACAACAAGGAAAAATTCTAAAAGTCATAAACAGTTCAGAACGAGGCACAAGTTTAATCTATTCTGTCAAAACTCTGATGTTATAGTGAAAGGTTGGAATAACTTCAGATTTTCAGCCTTGAAAGGAATGTCTACAGGTGGTCTGACAGATGTGTGAAAAAAAAGGTAAGGTCACCCAAGTCCTACTGGACTATAGGGCTGCTTCCTCATTAGTTAGAGACAAAGGGTCACCATACCCTAGGCGAGGGGAAAGACTGAGGACAGTCCTTTGTGGTAAGCCAGTGCGAGAATTGAAACCACATTGCTGCATCACAAACCAGCCTTCCGGTCAAATGAGCTAATCAATCCCCACACAGGTATATAATATAGGAAACAGTATACAGAAAGATCTATCAAGATTGCTTTCAATTAAATTACATAAGTAACACCAGAGCAAAAATACTTAAATTCATAAGGGAAATTTAGAACTGAAAAAAGAACATAAAAATCAAGGAGCAGGAATAGGCCATCAAGCTTGCTCTGCCATTCAGTAAGATCTTGGCTGAATTCCTAAAACTCCACATTCAAGAAGTATTCTTCTCCTGTGAAATCTACAAGTAGAGAGGTTAGGCATCCTTAGCTCCTCTCAGGATCCACAAAAGTCATGCATAAATAAAAAAATATGGTACAGATTTTAGAAACCGTAAATTTTCCTGTCTTCCTTCCTGTCAGAAAAATATGACACAGAAAAACTATCAAGTAACAGCTAGGGCATTGTAAACCACGACAAAGTGCAGGTAAATGGGATTAGTATAGTTTGGTATTTGTTGGTCAGCTTTGACATGTTGGGCTGAAGGGCTTATTCTGAAAATAAGACAAATAAGTGTATTACCTCTGTCTTGCAATGAAGTCAATGCCCCTGAATATCCCATAACCAAGCCGTCTGAGAATTCTTCATTTTGTTAGTCTGAACTTTATATTTTATTCAGTCTTTTCAAGCTAACAAATTTGCAGCTAAAGACCTGAAGTGGAATTCCAAATAAATAGCCTCAAATTCTGTAAAACCACCTAATGAATGTTGCATGCTTCCAGGACATGTGCCTCCCTTAATCTACAATGAGAAATATAATTGAGAAAATCATATTCATTACCATGGGTGCATTCACCAGTAATGTAAGGAGCAGAGAAGAGCTAAAAACTGGTAAAGATGTGAGTGAGAACCATGTAAGGTACAAAATTAGATGAAGTTTCAGTGCAGACCTCAAAGCTATTGAGTACACTTTATTAGCAATGTTTGAGAAGATTTGTAGCTCAGGTTGATAATAAGTATGTAATTTAGCTCGCTGAGTTTGAAGGTTTGTTTTCAGACGTTTTGTCACCATGACTAGGTAACATCATCAGTGACAGTCTCCGGTGAAGCACTGGTGGTATGTCCCGCCTCTCTATTTGTAGTTCTAGGTTTCTTAAGATGGGTGATGTCATTTCCGGTTCTTTTTTTTTTTCAAGAGAAGGTTGATAGGATCTAAATCGATGTATTTATTGATGGAGTTCTAGTTAGAATGCCATGCCTCTAAGAGTTCTTGTGCATGTCTTTGTTTTGCCTGTCCTAGGATGTGTGTGTTGTCCCAGTCAAAGTGATGTCCTTCTTTGTATGTATAGAAACTAGTGATAGTCGGTTGTATCTTTTAGTGGCTAATTGGTGTTCATGTATTGCTATGAAGATGTGGGTGAACTTCACCTTTTAAGAGAATTAAAAGCTAGCAGTGACAGCACCAAGTGTTCTCAATAAGACACAATGTAACTTGTATTCCAGCCACTGGAGTAGCTGGTTGCCTGACAATGACAAAAAAAACAGACTCAAATTAGGCCAATCAGTTTAAATTATTCCCCGAAAAATACCAAATTCCAATCAAGTTTGAATTGAGTATATTGACAATCTCAAAAGCCAATGACACAATCCATTGTTCTGGGGTATAAGACGGGGGGAACAATTGAACAGTTGGAGGAGAACTGCCCCGCTACCAGCATGTAAAGACTGTCTGAAAAATAGCTCTCTTAAAAGTACCTTTATCGATCAGTAACCTGTGACGCAGAAATTCCTAAGAAGAAGAAAAGATAACACAGGAAGATCCAAATAGAGGAACCAAAAGCTGCCTGGTTTTGAGATAAGAAGTTTTGTTTTGTAAATTTAATTGGGAGTTTTATCGAACTAGTATTATAGAAGGGAAGGTAAAGGATAGGTTAGAGTAAGGACTTGAGAATAGTTGTTAGTTAATCATTTTCTGTTATACTTTAAGAAATAAAGTCGTTCATTTTTACTTTAAATAATTCTTAGCACTCAAATTTTTATAGATTACTGCTCGGGATAGACCTTTTCTGTGTTGTTGGTTTTACATTAAGCAGGAGGGTTTACCCAGTGTTGTAGCAGTAACCTGATGGCAAGTTTCCTGCTTGTTTGTCCGATGTAGTGCTGTTTTACAGTTCTTGCATGGTATTTTGTAAATGACGTTAGTTTTGTGGTAGTATCTAATGGATCCTTTAGGATCATTAGTCACTGTTTAAGTGTGTTGGTAGGTTTATGGGCGACCATGATGCTAAGGGATCTGAGTAGTCTGGAAGTCATTTCTGATATGTCTTTAATGTAAGGTAATGTGGCAATAGTTTTTGGTTACGTTGTGTCTGCTTGTTTGGGTTTATTTTTGAGGAATTGGCGGATTGTGTTTATTGGGTACCCGTGTTTTTTCTTGAAAACGTTGTATAGATATTTTTTCTTCTACAGTTTGTAGTTCTTGGGTGCTGCAGTCTGATGTAGTTTGTTCAAATAATGTCTTGATGCAGCTCCGTTTGTGGGTGTTGGGGTGATTGCTTCTGAAGTTAAACGTTATAAAGAAAATTGCGCAATAGCCACGCCACTTAAACTAATGCATACGGAATGGCGTTATAGCTAATAGGTAAGGAAAGTTCGCATTCTGCAAATAATGGTCTAAATTCTTCAATCATGTTAAAGCTAATTTGTGTTGAAGAAACACACGTTATAGCGGAACCGACTGTACTGAAAAGAAATAATTAGAATTTTTTAAAAAGACAACTCATTAATCATGGCAGACTTTAATCTTCATATGGACTAGGCAAATCAAGGAACCCTATTTTTCAGGATCCTTATGTGACCGTTTCCTAGGGCATCGTGGAACAACTATGAATAATACTATTCTAGATCTTGCACTAATGTGACGAGGCAATTTGTAACCTCATTGTAAATGACACTTTGCAAAAAAAAAATCATAATACAAGTGATTCATATTAAGTTCGAAAGGGATGTACTCCAGTCCAAAGTACCAATTTTGAACTTAAGCAAAATTAATTACATTGTACTATGGGAAAAGCAGGGCATGGCCAATTGGGTATCTCGACTAAAAGGTATAGTGATAAGTACAGAGTGGGAAACACTTAAAGAAAAGCTTTTCAAAAATACATTCTATTATAAAACAATAAGTAAGCCAGAACTACAGACTTGTCGCTCACAAGGGTTCAGATGATAGTATTAGGTGTAAAAAAGACATGTAATGTTCAAAGAACAGAAGTGAGCCTGAGAATTGAGAAAGTTTTAGAGACAAGGACAAGCAAAAAGATTGATAAGAAAGGGGAAAACAAAAGACTAAACTAGCCAAGAGTATAAAAATACAGACTACAAGCTTTTACTAGTATATAAAATGAATAAAAATTCAATTTTGCCCTTTAGGAGGTGGAGAAAAATGTTACATGGATTGAGGAAATGGCATAGACATGGATTAAATACTTTGTATTTACTTTAGAGTAGCAAGAACAAATTATATACCAGAAATAGATAGTTATCCAAGGACTAAAGTGAGGAACTTCAAGTAATTTCAGTACCAGTGACATGAGTATTACTTACTTTCAGAAAAGGTAAAAAAAGAAAACTTGAAGGGAATGAAATCTGACAAATTCTCAGGGACCCAATGGCCTTCACCATAGGTTTCTCAGGGACCCAATGGCCTTCACCAGAGGGTTCTCAGGGACCCAATGGCCTTCACCAGAGGGTTCTCAGGGACCCAATGGCCTTCACCATAGGGTTCTGAAAGAAATATGGTTAGAACTTTCCAAAGTTTCCTAGATTCTAGAACAATCCAGCAGAGTGGTCATTAGAAAATATATTTCCACTTTTCAAGAAAAGTGAATGAAAACAAGTAACTACAGGCCAGTTGGCCTGGCAACAGACAAAACTAAAATCTATTATTAATTTAGCTGTACAGAACTTGAGTACCACTGAAAAAAAAAACCCATCTTGCTGAAGCTAATGGTGAAGAATAAATCTTTTTATATTTCTGTATTTTTGATTGAGGACCGAAATGGAAAATAAAGCCCTCTAAAAATCAAGGATTGTAAAAGGATTACAGCACACTTTAAAAACAGTGAAGCTGACTCTCATTGCAAGTACTGTTTATACAGCTGCTTGTTCAAGCAGTGGTGGTAGACTGGTTACAGACAAGTTGGAGCCCAGGGATGTGTAAGAATGGAGCTTTGATTGGCAACTAGTAACTGAGTTGTTGTAGATTAATGACCAGTTACCATTGACAAAGATCTCCTGCCTGCCAATAACAATGTGATTGTTTCCATGTTAGTTGAACAGTTTTGGGGGGGCTGTGAAAGTTTTAGCAGAAACCAATCAGACTACTCGATAAGAGGGACTGTTTTGGACTGTAGCAAAATAGCCAGCTTATTTCCCATTTTCAGTTGCTGTAAGCTATGACTTTTAATTGAGAAGTCAAAGATCTTTACATGTGCGAACCAATAACTGTATCCCTGTAAATAGATGGAAGTATCTGGAGACGGAGTATCAACAAGCAGCATTCTGATCAGCACAAGAATTATTTCAGCAAATCCTGTGGACTGGTACACCTAACTACCTTTCCAGTCATTCTCTTCACTCATAACATCCATGTTGTGCTTCTTGTCTGTGTTAGAGGGGGAGTTTATAATGAGGTTAGAGTTCTAACTAATAGAGTTATTTATTGACAGTTCATGATTACTGTAGTTAGAACTTGTAATAAATAGCAATTCTTATCAAGTGCAAAAATCTGGTCCTTACTTTGTCAACCTGGGTCTGAATGTCAGATAAATTGGGGAATTCTTTTTACAAGTAGCTTACCTCTATGACAACTCCAGGAATAGAGGAGCTTGATTTCCAGCACACTACCCAGTTATAAGTACCATTATTGTCTTGCACAGTTTACAGCAATTTGCAAGAACTATGAAAGTGAAGGGAAAACACCACTGACACTACAATGAAAGGGGAGTGCTGATTGGTAAGCAATTGGAAACTAAATAGTGAAGGTTCACTAGATTGATTTGTGAGATGAGGATTGTCCCATGATGAGAAGCTGAAGAATTAGGAGCTAAACTCTTCAGTTTAGAAGAGTGAGAGGTGATTTCATTGAAACATAGGTGATTTTCAAGGGGCTTATTAGAGCAAGAAGTCCCAAGTGATTGACTCCTTCATCTAAGATGAGAAACTTCTCTACTCAGAGGGTTGAGAATCTAAGAATTCATTACACCAGAAGATTGTGGATATTCCATTGTTGAATATATTCAAGGTTGAGATGGACAAACCTTTTGTCTCTCAAAGAGTAGGAAAATGGAGTGAAGAGTGAAAAATCAGCAATAATCATACTGAATGGCAAAGTAGTTTAAGAGTCTATTCCTGCTTCTTCTACATTTTTGTAAATTCAAAATATTACTTTTAGAATTGACCTAAAATTTTATATTAAGTATTATTATGGAATTATTATTAATGGAATAGTATTATATGTATTTGGACATAAATCATAAATCAACGCATAAATCATAAATCAACACAGTTGATATTTATACAAACTGGAAACATCATTGAACCAGCCAACAGGTCAGTCTTCAATTCTATTAAAGCTATGTACGCAGGCCAGGACACTTCTAAATACAGCAAAACAAGATTCAAACCTTTTATTAACTAGTACCTATGTAAAAACAAAAACTAATGTAAGGCAGGGGTATACATATCACTGTTCTACTTAATTTGCAGAATAAACTATTTAAATCATAATGCAACTTTGTCTTAAATAAAACTTAGCAGCAGAGAGCCTTCCCACTCGCACTCTCAACCGACAACTTGGATATCATGATAACACAGTAAACTTCAGGTATTTCAGGTAAATATATTTTGTTGATTTATTGAGAACGCTGGTTAAAACAAAGTTTTCTGACATAAAAGGTAAATTTTACATAGAAGTAACAAATAAAGTCCAATACAACTGGGATCAAACCAAGGCTAAGGTGCCAACCTTATAAATATCAATCAATCCTGCAATGATTAACGAAAATGCACATTGTATGACCTTCTAATTCTGACTGGAAATGTAGACGGTTAGCATCATAATAAGCCAAAATATTGGTTGGCATAGTGCTTATGTAAAAACATAAATATTCAGGAGTTATTGCAAAATTGCTGCAAGATTGAAGGAGGCAAACTTAAGGAATAAACTCGCAGGAGTTAGTCTAAAATGATAATGTGAAGGTGTTGGTGTTGGATTGGGGTTAAAAATCACACAGCATCAGATTAAAGTCCTACAGGTTTACTTGGGAGTACTAGCTTTGCGAGTGCAGCTCCTTCATCAGGTAGCTGTGGAGCAGGATAAGACACAGCATTTACAGCAAAAGGTCACTGTGTTTTGCAACTGAAATGATAGACTGCTGTTAAGCCTTTCATCGTTTAAAATGGGATGCAGGCTTCGATTCATTAATATGTAAATCCCAGAACTTTTTCCAAATCACATTCTCAAGATAACTTAAGGTTATATAAAAAAAAGGTGACAGCTCAGACAATGCATTAAAGGTGTGAGGTTAGAGTCTGTGTGTATCCCAATCTTGAGTCAGACTGGTTCTATTTCCAAAGTAGGAATTTATAAAACGTTACATGGATTGACTGCCCACATTAACAGCCCCCAGATTGTGTGCTTATTGAACAAAACAGAATGTATCTGCAAATACAAATTCACCCCGCATACTTAAGTATGTGTTTGTATGTCCAATGTGTGCAGGAGGGTTTCCTGACACAATATGTAGATAGGCCAACAAGAGGTGAGGCCATACTGGATTTGGTTCTGGGTAATGAACCAGGCCAGGTGTTAGAATTAGAGGTAGGTGAGCACTTTGGGGACAGTGACCACAATTCGGTGACCTTTACTCTAGTGATGGAGAGGGATAAGTGTGCACTACAGGGCAAGAGTTATAGATGGGGGCAGGGAAATTATGATGCTGTGAGGCATGACTTAGGATGTGTGGCCTGGAAAAGTAAGCTTCAAGGCAAGAGTGTAATTGATATGTGGAGCTTGTTCAAGGAGCAACTATTGAGTGTCCTTGATAAGTATGTGCCCGTCAGGCAGGGAGGAAAGGGTCGTGTGAGGGAGCCGTGGTTTAATAAGGAATTGGAATCCCTTGTTAAATGGAAGAGGGCGGCCTATGTAAAGATGAGGCGTGAAGGTTCAATTGGGGCGATTGAGAGTTATAAGGTAGCCAGGAAGGACCTGAAGAGAGAGCTAAGAGCAGCAAGGAGGGGACATGAAAGGTCCTTAGTTGGTAGGATTAGGGAAAACCCTAAGGCTTTCTATAGGTATGTCAGGAATAAAAGAATGACTAGGGTAGGAATAGGTCCAGTCAAGGATAGTAGTGGGAAGTTGCGTGTGGAGGCTGAAGAGATTGGGGAGACACTGAATGAATACTTTTCGTCAGTATTCAATCAGGAACAGGACATTGTTGTCAATGTGAGTACTGAGTCACAATTAAGTAGAATGGATGGCTTTGAGGTATGTAGAGAAGAGGTGTTGGAAATTCTGGAAAGGGTGAAAATAGATAAGTCCCCTGGGCCTGATGGCATTTATCCTAGGATTCTCTGGGAAGCAAGGGAGGAGATTGCAGAGCCATTGGCCTTGATTTTTATGTCCTCGTTGTCTACAGGAGTAGTGCCAGAAGATTGGAGGCTAGCAAATGTGGTTCCCTTGTTCAAGAAGGGGAGTAGGGATAACCCTAGTAACTATAGGCCGGTGAGTCTCACTTCTGTTGTGGGCAAAATCTTAGAGAGAATTGTAAGGGATAGGATTTATGAACATCTGGATAGGAATAATGTGATCAAGGATAGTCAGCATGGTTTTGTGAAGGGCAGGTCGTGCCTCACAAACCTTATTGAATTCTTTGAGAAGGTGACTAAGGAGGTGGACGAGGGGAAAGCAGTAGATGTGGTGTATATGGATTTTAGTAAGGCGTTTGATAAGGTTCCCCATGGTAGACTACTGCAAAAAATACGGAGGTATGGCATTGAGGGTGAGTTGGAGGTTTGGATTAGGAGTTGGCTGGCTGGAAGAAGACAGAGGGTAGTAGTTGATGGCAAAGGTTCATCTTGGAGTGCCGTCACTAGCGGTGTTCCGCAAGGATCTGTTTTGGGACCATTGCTGTTTGTCATTTTTATAAATGACCTGGAGGAGGGGTTAGAAAGTTGGGTGAGCAAGTTTGCAGATGATACGAAAGTCGGAGGAGTTGTAGACAGTGAGGAAGGATGTGACAGGTTACAGCGGGATATAGATAAGCTGCAGAACTTGGCAGAAAGGTGGCAAATGGAGTTCAATGTAGCTAAGTGTGAGGTGATTCACTTTGGTAAGAGTAATAAAAAGATGGGGTACTGGGCTAACGGTCGGATACTTGGTAGTGTGGATGAGCAGAGGGATCTTGGTGTCCATGTACACAAATCTTTGAAAGTTGCCACCCAGGTAAATAGTGCGGTGAAGAAGGCATATGGCGTACTGGCTTTTATTGGTAGAGGAATTGAGTTCCGGAGTACTGAGGTCATGTTGCAGTTGTATAAGACTCTGGTGCGGCCACATCTGGAGTATTGTGTGCAGTTTTGGTCGCCATACTATAGGAAGGATGTGGAGGCACTGGAACGGGTGCAGAGGAGGTTTACCAGGATGTTGCCTGGTATGGTAGAAAGATCATATGAGGAAAGGCTGAGGCACTTGGGGTTGTTTTCATTGGAGAAAAGAAGGGTTAGGGGTGACTTGATAGAGGTGTATAAGATGATTAGGGGTTTAGATAGGGTCGACAGTGAGAATCTTTTTCCTCGTATGGAGTCAGCTATTACAAGGGGGCATAGCTTTAAATTAAGGCGGGGTAGGTATAGGACAGATGTTAGGGGTAGGTTCTTTACTCAGCGAGTCGTGAGTTCATGGAATGCCCTGCCAGTAGCAGTGGTGGACTCTCCCTCATTATGGGCATTTAAGCGGGCATTGGATAGGCATATGGAGGATAGTGGGCTAGTGTAGGTTAGGTGGGCTTGGATCGGCGCAACATCGAGGGCCGAAGGGCCTGTACTGCGCTGTATTCTTCTATGTTCTATGTTCTATGTGAGAGAGACAGCGAGAGAGAGGTCTGAGTGTGTGCATGAGAGTGTGTGAGTGTGAGAGTGTGTGTGCACCTCTCAGGGGGTGTATGTATGTGTGTCTGAGAGAAAGCATGTGTATGAGAGAGGGTCTATGTGAGTGTGTGAGTATATAAGAGTGTATAGTTTAGTGGGGTCACCTGTGGTGTGACATGAACCTCAAAGTTGAGGCTATCCTCATGGGTACCAAACTTGGCTATCAGCCTCTGCTCAGCACTCTACATTGTTGCGTATCCCAAAGTTTGCATTGGAGGATGGTCACCTGAAGATCTGAGGCCGAATATCCCTGACCGCTGAAGTGTTCCCCAACTGGGATGGCACATCACTGTCTGGCAATTTGCATAGTGTCCGTTCAACTGTTGCTGCAGTGTCTGCTTGGTCTCGCCATTGTTCCATGCCTAGGGGCATCCTTGCCTGCAGCATATGAGATAGACAACATTGGCCAAGTCACATGAGTACCTGCCATGTACATGGTGGGTAGTGTCCCCACGTGTAATGGTGGTATCTATGTCGACACTCTGACACGTCTCGCACCGGTTTCCATGACAGGGTTGTGTGGTGTTATGGTCGACGTTGACATGAAGGCTGGGCAGTTTGCTGCGAACAATGGTCTGTTTAAGGTTTGGCGGTTGTTTAAAGGCGAGATAACCGTGAGTTCTCTAGAATGTGATTTGAAAAAAGTTCTGGGATTTACATATTAATAAACTGAAACCTGCAACCCATTCTAAAAGATGAAAGACTTAACAGCAATCAAGGTTTGTTCAATATATCGTGGCAGTTGTAAGCATGACACTGTGATCATTTGCAATAAATTCTGTGTCTTATGATCCTGCTCCACAGCTACCTGATGGAGGAGCAGTGCTCCGAAAGTTAGTGCTTCCAAATAAACCTGTTGGACTATAACCTGGTGTTGTGTGATGTTTAATTAAAATAAGAACTATTTATTGTCCCATTCAACATAATCATCTCCCCTACCCCTGATCTACTGCTCAGCAATACAGCATTTACTTAAATCAACTAGCAGGCATATTACACAAAGCAGACTTCCATAATGGTGCATAGGAATAGGTTTTCAATTTAGGGAACTATTGGGTGGAGCTTGTACCTTCTTCTAGCTCAAGTGGATGGCCTGAAGCCTTTGATTCCATTCTCAGCCTCCAGACACCTAGAAATGGAGCCAAGTCTTCAGCTGACTGGCTTGCCAAAGTCTCTACTGGGGGAAATAATCTACATGTACTTCACTGTCTTCTGTCATTAGGAGCAAACCACGATCCTTGTAGAAGCCTCAAGCCCCCATTGGACAAATTGGAAATTTTAAACCAGTGCAAGTCACTGAATCACAGAGTAACACACATTTTCATCCATCACAAATTTTTCACCAACCACTGTAAAAATGCAAAATAATATTGTGGTGTAAAGACTAAGCATGTCATAGCTAATGTTTCATTCAGAAAATATGTTGTGATCATTTTCAATCACAAGAAAACACAATATACATATTTACAACACACCCAGACCTTTCAATGGAAAAGATTTGCAAGAGATTTTACACAGGTTTGAATATGAAGTCAGTCAGATACTTTTGAAAATTACAAGAGATTGCCTGCTTCTGGATACTTGCACATTCTCATAACTCAGCTGGAATGAGGATTTTCGATTGAACACAATTGACCTCAGCAATCCAAGCAGGAAACAAACAAAATTCAGACAGAATCTCTGCTCGTAATTATAAATTCTATCACCTGGAATGAGTAGCAGATATCAGAAGAGGACATAACTGATTCTTTATGTCCTGAGAGTACAGAATTGCAATAATTACTGCCTTTCTAATGCTGCCCAATCCCAACAATAAATCCAAAATGTCAATGTGAAGACCCTCACAGCTGAACAGAGATGCCAACAAAGATGGCTACTGAGACAGAAAACCACCATCCACTGAAACATATGATAACTAAACTCATAACCTCAATAAAAGAGATGCATAATATTGATTATCCGCTTGTGGGACATGAAATAGTTTTATTAGGTAAAGGTCATAGAGATGTACTGCATGGAAACAAGCCCTTCGGTCCAACTCATCCATGCTGACCAGATATCCCAACCCAATGTAGTTCTACCTGCCAGGACCCGGCCCATATCCCTCCAAACTCTTCCTATTCATATACCCATCCAGATGCCTTTTAAATATTGCAATTTTACCAGCCTCCACCACTTCCTCTGGCAGCTCAGTCCATACAGGCAGCACCCTCTGCATGAAAAAGTTGCCCCTTAGGACCCTTTTAAATCTTTCCCCTCTCATTCTAATCCCACACCCTAGGGAAAAGACTTTGTCTATTTATCCTATCCATGCCCCTCATGATTTTATAAACCTCTATAAGGTCACCCCGCAGCCTTCGATGCTCCAGGAAAACAGCCCCAGCCTATTCAACCTCTCCTTCTCGCTCAAATCCTCTAACCCTGGCAACATCCTTGTAAGTTTTTTCTGAACCCTTTCAAGTTTCACAACATCCATCCGATAGGAAGGAGACTCAAACTGCATGCAATATTTCAAAAGTCGCATAACCAACATCCTGCACAGCTGCAACATGACCTCTCAACTACTATTCCCAATGCTCTGTCCAATAAAGGAAAGCATATTAAATGCGTTCTTCACTATTCTATCTATCCGCGACTCCACTTTCAAGGAACTGTGAACCTGCACTCCAAGGTCTCTTTGTTCAGCAACACTCCCTAGGACCTTACCATTAAGTGTATAAGTCCTGCTAAGATTTGTTTTCCCAAAATGCAACACCTCACATTTCTCTAAAGTAAACTCCATCTGCCACTCCTCAGCCAAGATCCTGTTGTGATCTGAGGTAACCTTCTTCGCTGTCCACTATACTTCCAATTTTGGGGTCATCTGCAAACTTACTAACCATAAATCTTATGTTCATATCCAAATCATTTATATAAATGACAAAAAGTAGTGGACCCAACACTGATCCTTGTGGCACTCCACTAGTCACAGGCCTCCAGTCTGAAAAACAACCCTCCACCAACACCCTGTCTTCTATCTTCAAGCCAGTTCTATATCCAAATGGCTAGTTCTCCCTGTATTTCATGAGATCTAAACTTGCTAACCATGGGGAACCTTGTTGAACGTCTTACTGAAGTCCATATAGATCATGTCCACCACTCTGCCCTCATCAATCCTCTTTGTTACTTTTTCAAAAAACTCAATCAAGTTCGTGAGATATAATTTCCCAAGCACAAAGCCATGTTGACTATCCATAATCAGTCCTTGTCTTTCCAAATATGTGTAAATCATGTCCATCAGGATTCCCTCCAACAACTGGCCCACCACCGATTTCAGGCTTACCGGTCTATGGTTCCCTGGCTTGTCCTTACCACCTTTATTAAACAGTGGCACCATGTTAGCCAAACTCCAGTCTTCCAGCACCTCAACTATGACTAACAATGATACAAATATCTCAGCAAGGGGCCCAGCAATCACTTCCTTCGCTTCACACAGAGTTCTAGGGTACACCTGATCAGGTCCTGTGGATTAATCCACTTTTATGTGTTTCAAGACATCCAGCACTTCCTCCTCTGTAATATGGACAATTTTCAAGATGTCACCATCTATTTCCCTACATTCTATATTGCCCATGTCCTTTTCCACAGTAAACACTGATGCCAAATACTCGTTAGTATCTCCCCCATCTCCTGCGTCTCCACACAAAGGCCGCCTTGCTGATCTCTGAGGGATCTTATTCTCTCCGTAGTTTCCGTTTGTCCTAAATTTTTTTGTAAAAACCCTTTGGATTCTCCTGCTGACTATTAGGGATTCTATAGTACAATCCGAATAAGGTGATCATCCCTTTCGTATTTCTCAGTTCCACCCAAATAACCTTTCTGGATGTATTTCTAGGAATATCCTCCCTCAGTACAGCTGTAATGCTATCCCTTATCAAAAATGCCACTCCCCTCCTCTCTTCCCTCCCTTTCTACCCTTCCTGTAGCATTTTTATCCTGGACATTAAGCTGCCAGTCCTGTCCATCCCTGAGCCATGTTTCTGTATTTGCTAAGGTATCCCATGTTCCTAACCATGCCCTGAGTCCATCTGCCTTTCCTGTTGAACCGCTTATATTTAGGTAAATGCAGTTTGATTTATCAGTCCAACCTTGTTCTCTGCTTTGTTCCTGCCTGCCCTGACGGTTTGACTCACTTCTTTTCTCAACTGTACCAGTCTCAGATTGATCTCTTTCCGCACTATCCCCCATCCATCTTACTAAATTTAAATCCTCCCAAGCAACTCTAGCAAATCTCCCTGTCATTATATTAGTCCCCTTCCAATTTAGGCGCAAACCGTCCTTCTATCCCAGAAGAGATTCCAATGATCCAAAAATGTGAATCCTTCTCCCATACACCAGCTCCTCAGCCATGCATTCATCGGCTCTATCCGCCTATTCCTGCCTTACCAGCTTGTAGCACTGGGAGTATTCTAGATATTACTACTCTTGAGGACCTTCTTTTTAAATTCCTGCCTAACTCTATATTCTCCCTTCAGAATCTCATCCTTTTCCTTTCCTATGTTGTTGCTACCAATGTGTACATTGACCTCCTGCTGGTCCCTCTCCTCTTTGAGAACATTCTGCACCCTCTCTGAGATATCCTTGATCCAGACACCAGGGAAGCAACACACCATTCTGATTTTTCGCTGCTGGCCACAGAAACGTCTGTCTGTGCCCCTGACTAGAGAGTCCCCTGTCAGTCACAAATTGATCGCTTGGAACCCGACATACCCCTCATTACATTAGAGCCTGTCTTGATACCAGAAACTTGACTGTTTATGCTACATTCCCCTGAAAGTCCATCACCCCCTACATTTTCCAAAACAGCATACTTGTTTCAAATCGGGATAGCCACAGAAGACTCCTGTACTACCTACCTAACTCTCTTACCTTTCCTGGAGTTAACCCATCTACCTGACTGTATCTGCAGCTTTTCTCCCTTCCTATAATTGCCAACCCTCACCCACCCCCCAGCTCTTGTAAACTCCTCACTGCCTCTAACTGTCACTCCAACTGATCCATTCGATCTGACAGGATTCGCAACCAACAACATTTATTGCAGATATAATTCTCAGTAACCCGTAAACTCTCTCGAAACTCCCACATCTGACAAGAAGAATATATCACTCTACTAAAGGCCATTTTGCTCCTTCCAATCTACAGACCCAGAAAATAGCACTGTCTTATTGCTCTACAAAACACTGCTCTAGGCTAACTTAATACTTATGGCTTAGATTTTTAAAATTTAATCAAAAGACAGATCCCAGCAAAAACACATAATCAAGAAATAACCCACTCTACTCACTATTGTAGATTTACAGCAAGGCTACACTTTAAAACTATTCACTTACCTGTTTCTGTGCCGTGACCTCTCCCAAACAGGTTCCTCCAAGATCAGTTGTGAATTTCGCTGTTTGTTAAGTTTTCCTAGACACACTTCGATCAATGTGTCACACTTCACTTTTCGATTTTTGTGACATTTGGACTTACATAAGCTGCCAAATTCTGATTTAATGAGTTCATTCAGAAATATTTTCAGAGTGACTGATTTGGCCTTGTGAGGTACAGACTTCCACATCCTTAGCCAAATGCAAAAACAAATTGGAGAGAGCAAACCATAGAGGCCACTTTCCCTAATTTGTACATTTATGCATCTAAACAATGTCACCTCCATTTACTCACGTGATCATAATATTCAAGTTACAAAGGTTTTAAATGGTCGACTGAATTTTGAACATATGTCGGCCTCCATCCTCCAATCTCCAACAAACAGCTTATCCAAAAGTCTAATCAAGACACATTCACTCATCATGCCTATCCTTGTTGATGTACACTGATTGGCCTGAATTGCCTCAGTTTAAAATCAAAATGCTAAAAACTTTTTTCTCCCAAGGGTAGAGGACTTCTGCAATTCTCTACCCCAGAGAGTTGTGGAGGCTAGACAAGTGAAAGTATTTAAAAAGCAGAGATATATAAATGGATATTTTAAATATTGGGGTTTATGAGGAGGTGGCATGAAAGAGTAGTTGAGGGCTGGGACAGATTAACCATGATGTTATTGAATACTGAAGCACGTTTAACAGAAAAAATGGCCTACTTCTACTCCTAATGTTATGTTGTGGACTGAATTATATACAGGAGAAACCTAACAAACCTACCAAGCAACAACAGCCTTGTTGTAAATTTATTTGGGTAACGTACACAGTACGGTACAGTTGGTTGCTGAAGTAGTCTGGTTAAAGTCAAAAGTTAACATGCACTGTGGAAAAAGTAAAGTTCTCAAATTTTAAGAAACAAAAGACAAACACAAGATATAACCAAATCTTCAAGCTCAAATTAAAAATGTCAGCGTAACTCATGCATTTTACTAATTTGGCTAGATTAGAAAAATTTAAAATGGTTCAATATTTTTTACTAATAGACTTCGATCTTGAAATGCAACCAAAGTTGCTGGAAATACTCAGCAAGTCGGGCAGCATCAGTGCAGACAGACACAGAGTTATGTTTCAAGGAAGAAACATATCTTTCGAAAAAAAAGCAGAAAGGTGTGCTATTAAACCGACTGAAAACAATTAAAATTGGAAGAGATCTAAGAGATCGGGTTTAACAAAGTCTGGAAACCGAAGCATTCAATAAATAGCATGTGAGCATAGTCATAATTTGTGGATTTGCGCTATTCCAATTTTTATATTCATACACAAACATTATTAGCCAATTAAGAAGAAGAACGGACTTTGTTTGGGCTTTCAGATTTTGTAGATCACAAATTAGTTAATTGATCAATTATTCTGGAGTGAGATCAAGATACCTTGGCCTCATCATCTTGCTGTTCGTGCTGAGGACAAAAGTGACAGATTGCAAGTATGTGAGTATATCCAGCAGAGACTGGGTGTGTTGGATCTGACTGTCCATGGCAGCCGCTAACCAGTCCATGGAGGCAGGCAGAACATAACAGATAGTGCTGATGGAGTCCTCCAAGTTGCTTGTCAGATTTTCTACTGCCTCCAACAAAACTGCCAGCTACTCTCAACTTTACTTGTGCATTTATATGAATTTGTTAACTGTCAATACCACAGGGTCATTTCCAGCCTGGGGCTGAACAGCTGCTGCTCTCTGCCAGTATTGAGACTGGCAGTGACACTGGCTTTTTCTTCTCAATTAGCGGTGGTGATCTGCTCACCAGCATTTGTTTCCAACTCTATTCCAGTTAGAATATCCACTGAGGTGTCAGTTTTCAAACTAGTGGAGGGTGCACGAGACAGCCTGGTCAATGAGAATCCTGGTCTCTGAGGATTCTGTGGGTTCCCGTTCAGAGGCCAGGGAGGATGCGTCTTGTGGAGCTACCTCTTGAAGGCAAAGAATGTGCAGGTTCCACCAGTACCTGCTGGAGACTAATGAGAATGTATCGCAAAGAAAGGGGAACAAGTTTAGGCATATTAAGATTACATTCATATTGGCAGTAATGGGACAGCACGCCAGCAATGGACAATTCTTACTTAGTTGAGTGGGTAGGGAGATTTTGGCATTACCAAAGGTCACCTGAGGTCAGAGTCCTCAGCGGCTAGGGCAAGAATGCTCTCCTCAAAAGGGATAAGATGATGAACATCAGGTGCACCACCACCCCCTTGGATCTTTCTGCCTTATTCTAGGCTGTTTTCTAGAGAATGAGACAAAGGGAGGGTTTGAGTCAGATTAAAGTAACTATTAAAGTAGCTATTAGTCTTGGTGCAGATGTGGGAAAGGTGTTGAAATGTCCCAAGTGAGTGAGTGTGGCAGCGCTGAGGTCTTGCACAGTTAGTAGCGTGGGAGTGGCGATGAAGATGTTATGTGCAATAGTGACCATGAGTCTTGGTGGAAGGTTGATGTAATAACAAAGGTAGAGTGAGTGCAAGGTAGCACTTACCTTGTGGAGAGCAGGTGGTCAACGATGTCCTTGTGGCATTTTATTGGGTATTCCTCCACACAACAAAAACAGCACAGATCACAGTGACTAAGGTCTGGAGGTATGGCCGCCATCAAGGATTTCCAGGTCACTAAGAGCAAATTTGGAATGCCAACAAGCCTCTGTCCACCATCTCTGGAGCAATTCTTCAGATGAAGGAAATGTGTGCTGGGCAGTTCTAGACTCACAGCTCTTGACCAGGTTCACATCTGCATTTTAAACATGGTGCCACTACTGAGAATCCCAGAACAAACCAGCAGTGGCGAGTATTTCCGACTCTGGCAAGAAGGAAGATAAGACAAGCAAAGTGCCATCAAGGCTTGATGTGTAGCTAATGAGGCAAGTTTCATAGAATAGTCTGAGAAATATTCCTAGGATTCATGGAGAGAAACCCTCTATGAAACTCACGAAAATCACCATTTTGCCTATTTCTGGTAAAATTCAGCCTATAGTTTCCAACACTGATACTTTGTAATGGAGTGTTCAGATGCAAAGTCATTTTGCTGTACTTTAAAGTAAAATGGTGTACAATTTTTTATGATATCGACATTTTAAAGGTATTCATATCCTTCAATATTTTGTAATATTTTAATTAGATCTTTTGTAGGATTCAAAGAGAAATTAACATTGATTTAGTTATAAGCAGTAATCAATTCATCTAATATATTATTCTTCTTAATTGTCATCAATGTATATCTCAGTATCTTAATAGCATGCAAGTCTGCTTAGCTTCACTTGATAAAGATATGTACCATGTGATCACGAACATGGTAAAGACAATATCCTAACTTTTTAGAGTTATAGTCTCAAGGCCAATGGGCCCCATTTAGCTTACTTTCATGTAATGTCCAGACTGCCAAGGTTGAGTAAACCATCCTAGCTTGTTAGCCCATAAGAAATCATAACCCTTGTAGTGGTGTTATTTTAACTTGTTTTACAAGTGAAGTAATTGACTAAATGTAACTTCAGTATTATTAGAGTTAATGTTGCGATGTTTGTCAATTGCATAATCTTTTAGACTTTTATCACTCAAATCTATGTATTGAAGAATATTTCACTACTTACATACTCTGTATAACAACTTGTTCAGCTTCATACCTTGTGATCTTCTGTATTTATTTAATATTATTTTGAGATTATGAGCAACCTCTGGTACTATTTTTTAAAGTCAAAAGATAAGATTTTAAAACTCTTTCCAGGTATTCAAACACTACACAGGAAAAAAATTGCAACAAATGGGGTAAAAAGGAGCAAATGATCAGTGATAGCTAAGTATCTGATATAATGGGAACGTCACCAAATAAGCAAGAATTGAGACAGGAGTTCAAAAAGTATCAAGCATACTGTCCTGACTGCATGTGTCTTCTTTTCTCAAAAAGGAGTAAAGGATATTTTAAACTATCAATAAATCATAAGGCAACACCGTGAAGCGTATGTGTCCATGGATAACAGAAAAATTAAGGAACCAGTCAGGAGATGGTAGGAGGTGATATTAGTCAATGTCCATCACCCTTACAAACCAATTAGAGATTGCTAATATATCCCTGAAATCTCACCTAACTCTGACCAATAGAATGTAACTGATCATTCTGTAAATTGTGACTTGGAAAGAGTTATTAAGCAGCAGGTTTGAGTGATCAGAGTGCACATCAAGTTTGAAACATAAGATTTTCAAGATGTGAAGAATGTGCAAAGGCTGAGTGTCCCCCTAAATTGAATGAGAAAACACAAAATCTGTGAAGTTGCTGCTCTGCTTTAAAAGGTATTATTTATAACTAAAGTGAAGTTTCCTGAGTTACTGTGCTAGACTGTCTTGTTCGTTAAAGTCTTAAATGAACAAAATAATATTAATATTTGGATTTAAATCAGAACATGCTCAGTAAAATAGGTAATCACCACTACTAACTGTTGAATAGTAATATATGTACCCAAGGCTACTTATTTACAATTAATATTGATATCAGCTGATAAATAAGCCTTTTAAATAAAAAGCCTGATCTATGTCAGGGCTTTTATTTTCAAAACTTCACTTCATTCTTTGTGGTGTCACTAAATAATTTGAGTGTTGTTTTTTTTTAAACTAAAAAGATAATTTGATGTTTCCTTAACAGGTGTGTTCTGTCTTGCCTCTCTTGTAGAGGGGTGATGTCACAGTGGTAATGAAATGTTTCTTTCTGACAGGCAGTTGGTAAACAACTTGAGTTCTCCCTGGCTTTTTTATTAATAAGACAAATTAATCATGAAGGGGTGAGAATTTGGTATTGCTTTTGGTTAGTTTTTGGGTGCTGTAGCTGAAAGCTTTAGTTGTCTGCTGCTAGAGTGAAGCCATAGAGGGGCTTCTATTTAAAAATCAAAAGGGTGGATTATTTCTTTGACCAGTGGAGTGCCTGGGTTCACTACTTCTCATTTATATAAATGATTTGGATGTCAGCATAAGAGGTATAGTTAGTAAGTTTGTAATGACACCAAAATTGGTGTAGTGGACAGTGAGAAAGGTTACAACTGGATCTTAATCAGATGAACCAATGGGCCAAGAAATGGCAGATGGGGTTTAGTTTAGATAAACATGCTGCATTTTGGGAAAGTAAGTCAGTGCAGGACTTACACACTTTTAATAGTATGATTCTAGGTAGTGTTACTGAACAAAGAGACCTTGGAGTGCAGGTTCATAGCTCCTTGAGAGCAGAGTTGCAGGTAGATAGGATAGTGAAGAAGGCATTTGGTATGCTTTCCTTTATTGGTCGGTGTATTGAGTACAGGAGTTGGAAGGTCATGTTGCAGTTGTACAGGACATTGGTTGGGCCACTTTTAGAATATTGTGTGCAATTCTGATCTCCTTCCTGTCAGAACGATGTTGTGAAACTTGAAAGGGCTCGGAAAGATTTACAAGAATGTTGCCAGTGTTGGAGGATTTGAGCTATAGGGAGACGTTGAATAGGCTAGGGCTGTTTTCCCTCAAGTGTTGGAGGCTGAGGGGTGACCTTTATAGAGGTTTATAAAATCATGGGGTGGGGGAGCCCAGAACAAGAGGATGTAAACTTAGGCTGAGAGGGGGGGAAATAAGAGACGTAAGGGGCAACTTTGTCAGAGTGGTGCGTGTGTGGAATGGGCTGTCAGAGGAAGTGGTGGAGGCTAGCACAATTGCAACATTTAAAAGGCCTCTGGTTGGGTATATGAATAGAAGGGTTTGGAGGGATATGCACCAGGTGCTGGCAGGTGGGATTAGATTGGGTTGGGATATCTGGTCGGCATGGACGAGTTGGACCGAAGGCTGTTTCTGTGCTGTACATCTCTATGACTATGATTATTACTATGATCTGGAGAGAGACCACATGTGAGAATAGTAACTTTTGCAAAAGGTATGTTTATGGGATGCTGCTTATATTGGAACAGTTGATAATTAGTAGTTAAATAATACATTTAGTATTTCAATGAAGTTATGCAAATTCTTTTTTCTATTTTAACTGATGTAAGGATAAGTGTTTTTGATCAACGTGGTGGATCAATCAAATTGTAATTGGAACACAGCACCTTACACTTGAACTTTTTTTTTTAAGCAGCACAGTCTAGGCTATCTCTTTGCGGCATCTGGTTGGGTCTACAGCTATAAAATTAACTTTCAGCAACCATATCACAGATTTGCAGACACTGAGTTACCTGCGGTCTGAGTTAACCTCTGTGCCTAACAGAGGCAAATGTCAAATGTATACTTCTAAATGAAATATTTACACCCAAGTCAACAGTCACACAGCCTCCAAAAGCAAAACTCTGCAGATGTTGGAAACTTTTTTTCTCTAAAAATTGAAGCAGAAAATGCCAGAAATACTCAGCAAGTCAGATTGTATCTGCAGACAGAGGAAGTTTTACAATTAACAATCATGCCTTTTGATCAGAACTCGTACAACTTCAGAATGGAATAGGTTTTGAACAAGGAGGGTTATGAGGCCAGAAACAAAACAAAAGATGAACTGAGAGAAGGTGTGCTGCTGAAACAAGGGAATTTAAAAAAAGAAAAACTGAAATGAGGTGCACTTCCTCTAATGTCCTGATCAACTCTTCAACCACCCCATTACCATTTCCTCATCCCATTGCATATTTTTAAGCAATTGAAGGAGATATAATGCCTGCTACTTTACCTCTCCTCCTCACTATCCCGAGCTCAAAACATCTTTCGGGGTGAAGCAGCGATTTATATCGGTATTTCTTTTCATCCAGACTACTGTGCTCATACTCAAATGTGGTCTTGACATTGATAAGACCAATGCAAATTGGGTGGCTACTTCGCAAATGTTTTCCTCTATTTCCAAGCATAACCCTGTGCTTCTGGCTTTTTTGATTTGTTTTAAATGCTCCAATTGACCATCTTGTGGTCAGCCTACTATCCCATTCCAGTGAAACCTGATTTTAAGTCTTAAGAAACATCACCTCTTTTCACGAGTCACTTCACAACCTACTGAGCTCAACACCGTTCAATAACTTCAGGCCACACTATCTGTATTCTTTACTGCCTTTTTCTTTCCTTGTTTTGGTTTTTCTCTTACCTTAGTTTTGTCCCTTGAGTGGATATGCTGCTGATGTTTAAACTTTTTAAAATATTTTTTTAAAAAGTGCTCAAGAAACTCAGCAGGTCCTTCAACATCTATGGAGAGAGAAAACCAATTAATGTTTTGAATTTTAATGAGACTCTTTAACACTCAATCCATTCTGAAGAAGAGGAATATTGGACTTGAAATGTGAATGGTTTCTGTTTCCACAGAAAATCTGGACTGAAAGGAGCACCAATCGTAAAACCATGACCATGCAGTACTTAAGCCAGCACTCTTGAAAGAATTTGTTGAAAAATTAATCAAGCTGGAAAAAATTTAAAGTTGACCACACTTGCTAAAAGCTAACATTTTTCCACAAATATTCAAAAATCGTACAGAATGGTCACTGAACAACAATTTTTTTTTTTCTTAAATAATATAAACGAACCTTTTTTGGATGCGAATTTAAAGCAAATCACTTACCTGCAATGAGTGCTAGTGTTGTCAGGTGTTCATTTTGCACTAGTTGAGCAAAAACAACTTCACCTCTAAAATCAGCAATCCCTTGAAATCGCAGAGCCAGCTGTTTTCCCTGCAGGATTTCCTGCACCGTCTCCTTGCATTCTTCAACAGCATTTACTGCTCTGACAGAAACAAAAATTATACTGCTTAGTGAACAAACAGCTTCAACTACAATCACCCTGTTCCAATCATGCAAAAGCTTTAACAATAGTGAAGTGCCAATTGTAAAAGATTTAAGAAAATGTCAGACAGCAATTTTAAATATATGGGTGTCACTTGCATCTTTGCAAAATGTACTGGAAATAATATTGATCATAACAGTACAGTTTGAAATAGAACAATTTATAAGTTTAAGTACAACATTCTAGCAATGAGAAAGGGTAAACAACTGTTTCTCTTTGATCTACAAAGGTGGAATATCAATGCCTTGTTTTTAATTTGTATTAATGTCCAATAACATGCTGGTTATAAGTTGCTAATAGAGGGATGCTTAAAGATTGGTTCACTTTGTGTCTTTCACTGTGTCTCACACCTGCACACACACACCATGGGTGCTGGGGATAAAAAGAGAAAAAAAAAAAAATAGAGGGATGCTTAAAGATTGGTGCACTTTGTGTCTTCACTGTGTCTCACACCTGCACACACACACCATGGGTGCTGAGGATAAAATAAGCACTACCGCACTTAGGTGGTAGTGAGGAAAGAGGAAAAAAGAAAAAGGAAAAAAAAAGAAAGAGAAAAAAAAAGACTGTCAGGCCTTTGATGTGAAGGGCAGTGCTTGTCACTGGCCACCCGGGTGTTGTCCTATCTTCCTGGTGGTGGAAATTGAATAAAGAAAAAAAAAAGACTGTCAGGCCTTTGATGTGAAGGGCAGTGTTTGTCACTGGCCACCCGGGTGTTTTCCTATCTTCCTGGTGGTGGAATTTGAATAAAGATAAAAAAAAGAAAAAAAAAAAAATAGAGGGATGCTGCAGAATTGGGGGCCAGAGCAGGAAGTAAAGACTGGAAAGTCTAAAGTCTGTGACAGAAAGCAAATAACTGGGACCTGGAGTTTCCATTTGAAAATGCATCTGTCTTGCTCACTTTGCCAGTCAAGTTCTGTCAAAATATCTTCCATTCCAATTTTTATAACATGACTGAAAATAGCAATCGGGGTACAAAGAAAGCGTCAAAGCCAGGCCATCTATTTATTTAATGTATGACTATTTAAATTTCAACTCAACTTGTATTCTTATCAGGCATAGCTGTTACAAAGCTGTATTCAGAATGTTGTAAACTTTTAATGTGAATTATGCTATAAAAATGTACTAAAAGAAACAATGTTGCAGTTGTTTGAGGATGAGATTTTTAAAAACCCATTATTCTCATGCTATAACTGAACTTGTTTTTAATGTGAATGGTGTAAAGCAGATCACTACCTATATGCTGTGTTGAGCAGCAAAGACTACCAGAGATTAACCAGGGTTTCATACAAATCTACAGTTAACTAAATTGTAGTTTCCACTTTACCCTTCTGGATCTATTCCATTTCACAAAGCAACCCCCAAGTGAGAAGAACCAAGCTCTGAATGAGCATTGTCTGCATCAATCAATTCTGGATCTATTGGGTTTACCCCTAAAAAGGGACAAGCATTTCTAACATTAACAAACTGATCCGCTGAACAAATTTCAACTAGAGAATACACTCCAATCAGCAGCTTATGTAAGGGAGTGGGATTTGGAAGCTTGAAGGATTAAGATTGTTCACAATCTCGGAAACTTGGAGATATAGTTCTGTCATAACTGCATAACTTCTCAGTACCTGAAATTGATCAACTTTCTCCTGTCATGTAGTTGCTTCTTGTTCAGATTATGCTTGTTATGGGTAGTAATGCAGAAGGGGTTCAGGCTTAAAGTTTGTTTATAGATATCTTTTCCAAAAAAAATTAGTGTATTCACTTAAACATTTCTAACAGTAAAGTGAAACGTAGTGGGAAACTGGGAACTATGATCATTTCTGGATCAAGAGGAGAGATTAATGGATCAAATAGAAAGCAAAGACCACAAAATGAAATGGTAATTAAACCAGCAAGAGGATAATAGCAGCAAGTTGGTCAGGTAACAAGTTTTGGTTAAGCTACATTCTGTTTATGCTCTCCAATCACTCACTCATTTGCAGATAGAGTAAATGATTTTACTGTCATCTTTCCTTTTATATTTGGAATACTCTGACAAGCAATTAGTCTGAGAATTGTATACAAATGGATGAAGTGGGAAAATAAATAGTTTTTTAAAAAAAAAACAACAGCATTGAATAGCTATTTTGTAATGACTCAATGTCATCACTGAACAGGAAGCAGCCGGTTGGTCAATCAATTCAATTTACTTCTACAAATGCAGCACAACTGAATGTTAGCAGCTAGTTAAGCACTCCATTCTGAGAAGCTCTTAAGATACTCACTTGTTTACCTCTACCTCATTTGCGAGGTGCATCACAAGAAGGGTAACATGGAGACAGGCAACTGGTATCATGGCCTTCGACAGTCTTTCATCCGCTTGTACTACAAGGTGTTGTACAGCCTTGATGCCATCTGCAATCTTGCATAATCAGAATTTTAAAATGTAAATTAAAAGTTACCTACTAAGAAACTTTTGATTAATAATCCATTAACAGTTAAATGCAATGATATGTAAACGAATGATTGATTGCAAAGCAATGACAATTAGGAGGAATCACAAACCAGAACAAGGAGGAAAAGCCCCTCCCAGCCATGTCATGGAACATCTTTGCTGCTTCAATAAGTGAAATAATTAACAATAGGGAACTTCCACAGAAGTTTTCACCTGATACAATTAATTTCAGTAGGTTAAGTTGTATGTTTACAAAAGCATGAGGTAGTTTTTCCCCAAACATCTTAGGTCATCAACTAAAGTTCATCTGAAAATTGCAGGTTTGAACTTCCTTTCTCTTTCCTGCCCTAATATAGACAAAGTAAAGGGTTTGTAACTTTATTCCATAAAACTGATGCTGTATGCTAAAAGATAAAGGAGTGGGCATAGGGGTGAACAGTACATGTTTTCAGCCTTTTATAAAAACCAAAGTAACATTTTGCAGAATACTCTTGAAATGGAAAGGTAAATATTGTTTTGATTTGTACACAAACTAGCCTATAGAGGGGGCTGGCTAACAAATACTTATTATATGCTCAGCTGGAGATTCTGCTTAACTATTATAAGCATCGACTAATGATCTTGTTTTGCAGTTGGAATGAATGTAATGGAACTTGTGACCAGTATTCATAGAATGTACAAGCTCATCCATGAAGGTACACAAAATAATCTTTGATATGGACAAATGTTCAACAAATCAGGATAAATGAATCTATGTAGTTGCCAATTTAAAATATTACTGTTTTATCAGATAAGACAATTCAAAAGTTGAATTAAACTATGGGTTTTAAGAAGATCAATGTTATCTGATCAAGGCTTATAATTAGAGAAGCAGGCTCCTGTGGAATTAAAAAGCATGATTTTAATATTTCAAAACATTGCACAGATTAAGAACACCGTGGTAACAAGTTGGATGTGCACCACCACGAGAAGTAAAAAGCTCAATATAATAATCTTGAAATGTTACTATTGGTGTTAAAGAAGAATATCACCTCCAGCTACTAACAAAGTTAGCATAAAACTCCAAAATTAGCATGTTCACTGAATTCAAGTTAAATTTACTATGGTGGCAGTTGAACCTTCTAGGTTTTAAGTTTACCACTACATTACCATACACAAGAAAATATTAAGGTTTTATAAAGTATTGTCATTTGATGAAAGAAAATTTGAACTGGTTACAATAGTCTGAGATCAGAGCAGGGTCTTTTGTTTCTACTTCATCAATTTAAAAAGAGCAAAGAACGCTTGATTTTTGAATTGATAAAGTAGGTGAAAGGCAACTTTTTTAATTTTTCAGCTTCGTTCAAACTTACAATGGCTTTGAACAGTGAAGAGACTAACGTAGTAATTATTTGACATTAATAAGCAATTGTACAGACATAAAATATTCTTAAATATTTGAAAGGTATAACTGAAGGGTGAAGGTCAGAAGAAAAAAAGCGTAACCTGCAAATTAAAAAATATTGCAGGGGAGAATTATATAACTATTGCAGGATCAAAGGAAGGATACCTCCCCTACTGGATGAGAAATCTAAAACCACCGGTCACAATCTCAGAATAAGGGTAGACCACTGAAGACCAAGATGGATAAGAATTTACACTCTCACAGGGTAGTGAATTTTTGAAAATCTCTGTCCCTGAGGTCTCTCTCACTCACTGAATATGTTCAAAACTGAGAGCAATAGACTTCAAAAAATTCAAAAGAACTGTGGGTGCTGGAAATCAGAAACAAAACAGAAATTGCTGGAAAAGTTGAGCAGGTCTGGCAGAATATGTGGAGAGAAATCCGAATTAACCTTTCAAGTCCAGGTCCTCCTTCTGAAGAAGGGTCACTAGACCTGAAACATTAACTCTGATTTCTCTCCACATATCCTGCCAGACCTGCTGAACTTTTCCAGCAATTTGTTTTATTTGGCAATAGACGTCTACCTATTCAAACAGCAAGGGACCCATGGATCCAGCAGGAAAATGGTGAAATAGAAGATCTGTCATGATCACACTGAATGTTGGAGTAGATATGAACACCTTAATGATCTACTCTGTTCCTATTCCTTCAAGCTCATCTCTGAACTGAAGAATGGTGCATTGCAGTGAAGAAGGGATGGAATCCCAGGATAGAGAACAATTGTTGACATAGTTTTTGGGGAAGCAGTGGCATTTAATTCACCTACACTTTTTCTGTAGATTAAAAATCTATGAATTGTGAAGTAATAAAATAGTAAACTAACAGTGTCATTAAAAAAAAATCAAATTGGAGACCGGTAGTAATTTAAAGTTTTTCATGGTTTAAAATGTCCCAACTGAACCTCAAGAACCTCCATTACTGTTTCGCAATGTGGGCTATGAATCCAAACCTTTTCACAAACTTCGGAGAAACATCTGAGTTTTCATGTGACAAATATTTTTGGGATCAATCTTGTTTCAGTGATTAAAAAGCAGAATGACTAAATCAATCATATCAACTGGCACAAGTCCTCTAATTAATCTTGCTCTTTCTTAACTTAATCATCAATTTGTAACATTATTAACTCCTATAATACTTACCTCCTTGTCACCATGTCCCAAATGACCTGCTCGCTACCTCTTCTAACTTGGCCAATTATCTGGTTACAGACAATTAATGTACATTTTACCAGTACCACTTAGTCCCTGCACAGCCCACATATAAACCAAAAGTGCTGAACTCCAGAGACAAAAGGTGAAAGTGACAGACTGACTTAGTGTTTAAGGCAATGATGGAATATGGCATCAAGGGGCCCAAGCAAAACTGCAATCAATCAGAATTGAGAAAACTCTCTGCTGGTTAGAGACATAACTACTGCAGAGTTTGTGGTTGTTGGTGGTCAATAATCCTGAGACATCACTGTAAAGTCCCTTGGTGTGTGGACTAGACCCAACCATCTTCAGTTGCTTCATTAATAATGTTTCTTCATGATTAATGTCAAAGATGGAAATGTTAGTTGATGGTTGCAAAATGTTCAACACTTTTTGTGACTCCTCAGATAAGTGAAGCAGCCTACGTTCGGATGTGGAAAGTGCTGTACAAGGTACAGGCTTGAGCTGAAAAGTGACCAGCATTATTTGTGCCACCTCCAACATATTAGCATCTAACATCCCACCTTGACATTCAATGGCATTACCGTCACCATGAACATCCTACAAGTTATCTTTGATCAGGAACTGAAGAAAGGTAGCCGTAGAAGGAATGTGGCTACAAGAGCAAGTCTGAGGGTCAGAATTCTAAACGATCTAAATCACCACCCATCTCGGCAATGCCCCACTACCCTCTACAAGGCAGATGTCAGCAGTCTGAAAGAATATTCAACACTTGACTGGCTGAAGGCAGCTCCAACAACATTCAAGAAATTCAACACCATCTAGCACTAAGCAGCCTGCTTGACTAATATCCCTTTAACCATCTTCAAAATGCACATATTTCTCTACTGAGACTCAGTAGCAGCTATACGCACCATCTACAAGATGTACCACAACAACACACCCAGGCTCCTTTGCCAGCACCTTCTAAAATCATGATCTCTACCACCTGAATGGACGAAGGGCAGCAGATGCAAGGAACCCCTCCAACTACAAACTTCATTCCAATCTACACACTATCTTGACTTAGTTATCATTCCTTCACTGTTGCTGTCTTAAAGGACTGAAATTCCTTTCCTAACAGCATTGAGTGTAGCTACCTACCATGAACTACAGCAGTTCAAGAAGGCAGTTCACTGCCACCTTTGAGGGCAATTATGGATGGGTCAGCCAGTGACACCCACATTCTGTGTATGATTAACCAAACTGCAGAGGACTATGGGCAGAAACCTGTGTCCTACAACTTCAAAAAAAAATCTCACACATTCCAGTTTAACGTTTGCAATTTGTTTTTTGAGAAGATTTGTAGCTCAGGTTGAGGTTCAGATTGTAAGTTTGTTCGCTCAACTGGTAGGTTTGTTCTCCAACATTTCGTCACCATGCTAGGTAACATCATCAGTGAGCCTCTGAAACGCTGCACCGGAGGCTCACTGATGTTGTTACATAGCCTGGTGATGAAACATCTGAGAATAAACCTACCAGCTCAGCGAGCAAACTTACAAACGGAGTTTCATGTTTGTTCTCCTCTGTGTAAAATCCCCAAATGCTGTTGCAGGTCATTTCTTTCTTGGAGGTTGTAAACTATCTAAGTCATGAACAATAGGCTTAAATTTTTTTTAAAGTTCTGCTTTTCCAATGAACATGGCAGATGAACAACTGCAAAATCTTGCTATTTTTGACAGTGAAAAAAGGAGGCCACTTGGCTTGGTGTATCTTTTCTTCTCAATAAGAGCTAATGTAGTTTAGATTTAATAGTACAGAAGGAAAATAGAGAAATAAAATTAAGAACAATTTATATGGTTAGGGTCTCAACAAACTGAACCACCATACAGTTGTCACTGTACCAGAATTTGCTGGGAAAATAATAACAAATTAAACATGCCTTTTCATGTGTAAAAAGAGCAGGAACTTGGAGAGAAATATGTGCTGTGTTGAGAGTCATAACAACTCATAGGTGATTTACAATGTTTTGTTGCCGTTAGTTTCAAGGACACTCTCAAATTTCAAGCATTTACTAGATTTGTACTTAAATACAAACTAATCTTGTTGCAAAATGTTACAGCTGGCATTTATAATGCAAGCACACTTTTCATGGTGGATCCACATTTTGATAAAACCACTTAACCTCAGAAGCCCAGAAAAGCAACATGTAAAGCAGTAAATTCAGTCCTGCAGAAAGCAAATTAATCCTATGTTTTCTTCACTTTGCCTTCATATCCTTTTCTTCCATCTTAAGAAAAGAAAATTTAGATTATTTTTACTTCTAATTCATTTCATTTGTTTTACTATTACTCCCTTTTTTTTCATCCACTAGAATGAAACTTATTCCAGTGACCAGACACTCAACTGTACTCATCCCATAATCACAGGGGTTACAAGAGCAAGTGAGAGGTTAGGAATACTGTGGTGAGTAACTCACATCCTGACTCCTCAAAGTCTGTCACGATCTACAAGGCACAGGTCAGGAGTGTGATGGAATACTCCCTGCTTGCTTGGATGGGTGCAGCTCCAATAACAAACAAGGAATTTCACACCATCCAGGACAAAGCAGCCCACTTGATTGACACCATATCCACAAGCATCCATTCCCTCCACCACTGACACTGGGAAGCAGCAGTATGCACTTTTTGCGAGATGCATCACAAATTCACCAAAGATCTTCAGAAAATACCTTCCAAGCTCACCAATCACTTCTATCTAGAAGGACAATGACAGCAGATTCATGGGAACACACAATCTGCAAGTTCCTCTCCAAGCTGTTCCCCATCCTGGATGGGCAGTAAAGCACTGGCCAGCCAACGACGCCCACGCCCCATGAGTAAATAAAAAGAATTAGGCGGAAGTGAGAACTCCAAACGCAGAGATTAGAATCAAGAGTGTGGCGCTAGAAAAGCACAGCAGGAAAATCGACATTTTGGGCAGGAGCATCACTCATTCCTGATTCCAGCATTACAGTCCTCACTTTTTTGCCTGGTTGATTTTAACCTCACAGCAAAGCTATTCTTTGCTAACTTCATGCATTTGTGTGCTTTATAAAGTAGTACAATTTAAGAGGTAAGACCTTGCTTACAAATAAGCTCCATACAGGATGAGATAGGCAACACCCTACACTCCTTCTTGGTTCTAAAGACTAGGTTATTTTTAGATAGAGCAATAGTTCTGACTGTTAACTTAATGACTTTAGGTTTACAAAAGCATTATCTTTTGTATTAAATTATTTTTATAATGTAAACAGCAAATTTATTTACCTTTGGGTTTGTTATTGGGATAGATACAAAGTAATTTGGATGAACCTTTTTCTTCTTTTTTTGACCTGCATCATCATCATTCTCACCACCTAAAGTCCGCTTTCTCTTTTTCTTGGAAGTCTTTTCAGGAAGTGTTGTGACTGAAAATAAAAGCACCAAAAAGTAGAAATCATAAAGTATTCGTAACTATTCTTTGTAGTGAGACCTAAACTTAGTACAGACAAAACTTCCTTGAGGGACTTCAAATCATATCACCGGATACCCTACCCTTTATCAATCTCAGTCAAAGATTTTTCAAATTAACCAATCCAGAATTTTAAGAATGTCTCACCAATTTGTACTTGCAAAAAAAAAGGCAAATTGAAGGGTCTGAAAACCCTGTCGCAGAACATTGAAAATATATTTATTAACCATGACTTTTTATCATTTTCAAAAGATGTTCATACAAAATAACTTTCTTGTACTTTGCAGACTACTGTTCAAGTCCTAGTACTAACTTCTAAACTTTTTTGTCTGCAACTCATCCTTTAAACTCATCTGTAAGGTGACTCAGCAGAAATGCAAACAAAATGATATTTAATCAGCTGTACTGTATCACTGCACTTAGAATTTCTCAGAATATGAAAATTGAATGTACATGCCTGTTATGGATTTCAGTCAGTTACTGTAACATGAGGATACAATCTCAGCTGACACTTCAGTGCAGTACCAGGGCAATGTGACTGTGATTAATACTTCATTTGACCAACAGCATCCCCAACAAAGACCTGTAGGCCTCTCAAGTAGATGTAAAAGAAAATCAAGGCATAAATCAATTAAAAACTTCTCCAGTATAAAGCTAGCATTCATCCCTGAATCATCTTCACTGAAACAGATTATTGAATCTTATTGTTGGTCTTCATCATTTACAATTTAGCTGCCACTTTGAACATTAGTGGAGCAGGTTAACTAGACGAACATGCAACCAAGGAGATCAGTTCTGTGAGAGTGAGAATGTGAGGTTTCTTTCTTCATACATGACAGATAGAAAGGCAATTCTCAGGCTGTTTCTTGTCATAATAAAGAACAATGTCGGTACAAAATGGGAGTTTGGCCTGTAAAGACATGGAACTCATGTTATTCATATCTACAGCCAGCGAAATCTATCAGAAGTCCTGCAAATTCAATTAGATTATAGAACTTCTGCAAATTCAAATGACTCTCAAGCTCCCCCTTAAAATGAAGTAGCCAATTATAAGTAAGTAGAAAAAAACAGATGCACCTATTGCAATTGGAACTTGATAGATTATCTGGTACCAATCTGTATACACTGACCTGCAGATGCCTAGATAATGGCCTGGAGGACAAAAATGTTAAGTGCTTTTCATTAAACTTGTTTCATGCTTAGAGTTTTCTGGTATTTTCAGTAGCAATAAATGGTTATTGCCTGCCAGAAACAATGCTACACACCCTACTTGGGAGCTGAGACATGTGAGAACACAGTCTCTTTGATCCATCAGACTTTGTTTTGAGTGATACAGAACCCAAGTTTAAAGTCTTGTACAGAAAGCAAGGGCAAAAGATGAAGAGGAGGAAAGCAAAAAAAAAATGAATTGAGGGGAAAAAAGAAAAATCTTTATATATACATATATATAAAACATTGTATTAAATATGAAGGAATATTATCCTACACTCTTGTAAAAGTTCATGGTCAGTGTCTGGAACATTCTTTGAGAGTAAATATGACTCAACAGACAACTAAAAATTCACTTACTTGGAGGTACAAGATCCAGCATTTGCTGACATGGATAACCAATGAATAAGTACTGCAACTTCACGTCCTCAAATGTGTTTCAATGCCAGGGATGATTTTTCATCCAGGCTGTTATCTGAGGCCACAATTATTGTACCAAAAACTGAAACTAACTATATCACCAACACAAATATACAAAACTTACAGCCATACTCTTCCCTAATTTCAGCTTTTGGAAATGGAAGTTCTGCCAGAAGATATTTGACTTCATTTTTAGCAGATTGATTTTTCTTCTGCTTCTTTGGTTTCAATCTCTTTTCTTTTGTTTCCTCTGTTTTTTCTGTACCTTCAGGAACATCTGTGTAAGAATTAAATTCATTAAACAACTTTGCAGGTAACAAGAATATTTCTATAAAATTAATCTGATTGAATAAGGAACTGGGTTAAAATAAGCAGCAGGAGGTCATCTAGAGTAAAACTAAGAAATTGTAACAATGTGATTTACATATGTACAGGTTTGGAGGTGACAACCAGAACAGGATTTATTTTACATGTGGAAAACTACAAGAGAAGACACATCGAAATTAGTAAACTAAATACAGCACTCGGTCCAATTTTCAAAGGTTGAGATTTTTTTAAAAATAGCTTTTCAACCGTATTTAAAAGAGCTACGTCTGTCTAATGTAACTTTCCAGATTTTCATCCCATGAAATAACTGTATAATTTGTAAACAGTAGAAGTCTTACAATACAGACTGTTCTGATATAATGCAATAGTTCAGTTCTCACATTGTAAGAAAATTGCTCAAAAGCTGCAGTATTTAAACTAATGGGGCTGGAATCATATTATACCCAATACAGGTGAGGGAAATTAGTGTTCTACAAATAACAGTCTAAATTTGTTAAAGCACAGAAACAGATACTTCAGTAAATCTTTTCTGAACCCTTTCAAGTTTCACAACATCTGATAAGAAGACCAGAATTGCACGCAGTATTCCAAAAGCAACCTAACCTATATCTTGTACAGCCACAACATGACCTCCCAACACTTTCGGTTCCTCTCAACCCTTCTACTCAATGTTCTGACCAATAAAGGAAAGCATACTAAATGCCTTCTTTACTATTCTATCTACCTGCGACTCTACTTTCAAGGAACTACGAACCTGCATTCCAAGGTCTCTTTTGTTTTTTCAGCAACACTCCCTATGACATCCCATTAAGTGTATAATCCTGCTCTGATTTATTTTTCCAAAATGCAGCACCTCACATTTATCTAAATTAAACTCCATCTGCCACTCCTCAGTCCATTGGGGGTCCATATGATCAAGATCCCATTTTGATTTGAGGTAACCTTCTTCGCTGTCCACTATCTCCAATTTTGATGTCATGTGCAAACTTACTAACAATACCTCCTATTTTCACATCCAAATCATTTATATAAATGACAAAGCAGTGGATCCTGCACCGATCCTTGTGGCACACTACTGGTCACAGGCCTCCAGTCTGAAAAGCAAACTTTCACCACCACCCTCCGTCTTCTACCTTTGAGCCATTTCTGTTTCCAAATGGTTAGTTCTCCCTGTATTCCATGTGATCTAACTTTGCAAACCAGCCTCCCATGAGGAACCTTGTCAAATGCCATATTGATCACATCTGCTGCTTTGCCCTCATCAATCCTTGTTACTTCTTCAAAAGATTCAATGAAGTTTGTGAGACATGATCTCCCACGCACAAAGCCATGCTGACTATTCTTAATCAGTCCTTGCCTTTCCAAATACATGTACATCCTGTCTACCAGGATTCCCTCCAACAACTTGTCCACCACCAATGTCAGGCTCACCGGTCTTCAGTTCCCTTGTTTATCCTTACCACTTTTCTTAAATAGTGGCACCACGTTAGCCAAACTCCAGTCTTCTGACACCTCACCCGTGACTATTAATGATACAAAAGGAGCCCAGCAATCAATTCCCTAGCTTCTCAGAGTTCAAGGGTACACCTGATTAGGTCCTGAGGATCTATCCATCTTTATGCATTTCAAGACATCCAGCACTTCCTCCTCTGTAGTATGGATTTTTTTTTAAGATGTCACCATCTATTTCCCCACATTTTATATCTTCTCATGTCCTTCTCCACAGTAAACACTGATGCAAAATACCCGTTTAGTATCTCCCCTATCTCCTGTGGCTCCACAGGCTGCCTTGCTGATCTTTGAGGGGCCTTATTCACTCCCTAGTTACCCTTTTGTCCGAAATGTATATATAAAAAACCCTTTGAATTCTCCTTACCCTTATTTGCCAAAGCTATCTCATGTTCCCTTTTTTTGCCCTCCTGATTTCCCTCTCAAGTATATTCCTACTCCCTTTATACTCTTCTATACTCTATCTCTCCTGTCTATGCTTGTCATATACTTCCTTCCTTTTTTTCTTAACCAAACCTCAATTTCTGTAGTCATCCAGCGTTCCTTACACCTACCAGCCTTCCTTTTATCCTAACAAGAATACTCTGTCTCTGGATTCTTGTTATCACATTTTTGAAGGCTTCCCATTTTCAGCCATCCCTTTACCTGCAAACATTGGCCCCCCACCCATCACCTCTTGAAAGTTCTGGCCTAATACCATCAAAATTAGCCTCTTCCAATTTAAAACTTCAACTTTTAGATCCAGTCTATCCTTTTTTCCATCACGATTTTAAAGCTAATAGAATTATGGTCTCTTACTTGGCTCTGTACCGCAAAATACTGCAGGGTCATAGTTATGGATTTGTCTCTTGCAATGCTCATTCATATGTATAAAAATTAAACAACTCTGTAGCAGAGCATTACTTACTGCTTGTGGGTATCTTTTTAAAATCCATCAAGTACAAACAGCAGCATAAACAAAAATGCTACTTACATAGCATGAATTATGCACAAAATACTGTTTGCAAAGCCAAACTGTTGAACTCAATCTCAGTTACCATTTAGAGTTCTGGTGTTGAAATTGTAGTAGTTCTTGGAGCACAGCATTGTCTTCTACGCGACATAGTCAGTCACACCAATTTTGTTTTTGTTTGAGTCGCACAAAGATTTCACAGAGCTGCAGTGCAGCTGGTTTTCCCTATAGTTCAGCAAGGTGTAATAGTGTGCACGTAAAAAATGCATTGTGGGGGATCCAGGATGGCAGTGATCTAAGAAGATCGCACTGCAGAGCTCCACAACACAGCACAAGCAGGACAAACCTTTAACCCCGCCCAACCCAGATCAGCGTGACGTTTTGGGACTCCGAAAAGATCGCAGAGTCCAAAGAAACGTCTAAAGATTAACTTACCTGCATTTCCAACCGTCCAGAGATGCCAAAAAAGGGAGGAGGAGCATCCGAGGCCGGGTCTGCAGGATCCTCGGAGTCGATTACTTTTCAGGCCCTGGTGAACGAACTCGCAAAATCTCACGAGATGCTGGAGAAACAGATTTAAGAGAAGCTGGCTCCAATTTCTCTCATGCTGTAGAAGCATGAGCAGCGGCTGGGAGACCTGGAGAAGATGGATGAGATGGTCCACAGGCTCACAGTGGTGGAAGCTGATGCCAGTTCATCCAAGGACAGGATCCAAGCCCTGGAGACGCAAGTCTGTAATTTGTGCGATCAAGTAGATCTCGAGAACAGGGGCAGGAGAAAGGAAGGATAAAGAAGGTGAATGACCCGTGGAATTTGTTGAGGATTGGCTACCGAAATTCCTTGACTTGGAGGCTGGCATGAGAGGATTGAAGATAGAGAGGGCTCACCGGGTTGCAGCGCAGAGATTGGGTCTGGGTCAAAATCCTCGTCCTCTCCTGGTGTGGTTCTATCATTACCGGGATAAGGAGAGAGTCATGGAGGCTTCCAGAGTCCAGGAGAAGGATCCGAAGGCCCTAATTTACGAGGGCTCTAAGATCATGTTCTTTCAAGACTTCTCAGCGGTGATCCCGAAACGAAAATCTTACAACTGTGTCAAGAGAAGACCTGAGTGAGCTTGGGATTCAGTACTCCCTGAGGTATCCGGAAGTGCTTCAGTTCACCTAAGATGGATTTGTACATCTCTTTGACACATCAGAGAAGGCAAGACACTTTGTGGACAAATTAACCTAATTTGAACAATTTTAGTATGAATAAATAGTGTTATTTGGGTAGGTCTTTGTTGTTTTGTAAAAGAAATGGAGGAAGTCCGGTACAATGTTTGGCGGCGGTTGAGATGTACATTTTCAATTTCTAAGTTAAGATATACCAAAAAATGGGTGGGATATTTATTCCCCCTTTTTAAAAAAAAGTTTTTTTTAGAATACCAATATGAATTTGTGGTGTTTACTCTTTTCTGCTTGTGTTTGCAGTGCAGCTCTAGCTGGGAGAAGTGAAGGTGGTTGAGATGGTTAGATGCCTACTTATGAGAAGTTTGCGTTGGGTAGTTGCCCCCTCTGGGCAGGGGGTAAGTTCCCCTACTCAGCACTGTTGGCGCTTTATATGTTGGTTTGTTTTTTGGTTTTTGTTGTTTTTAATTTTCAATACATTTGTAGGTCTGTTAAATGTAGTGGTTTTAATGTTTGGTGGATCATGTGAAACTAAGGCTCAACAATTTGTGGTTCGGGTTCCTCTTCTCCGGAATTTAAATGTTATTGCAGAAGGTTATGGCTAATGAATTGATTAAATGGTGTACCTGGAAAATCAAGGAAAATCACTAACCAATGAAGAGGAAGAAGGTACTCTTGAATCTTAGAAAGAAGGTGGATATTGCTTTGTTACAGGAGACATTCGGGATGACAAGGAGCATCTGCAATTACATCAGAATGGCTTTTACTGAATTTATTTTTCATCATTTAATACCAGAAGTAGGGGAGTGACTATATTGGTTAGGAAGAATCTCCTATTTAAGTTGTTAGAGTGTGTTAAAGACACACAAGAGGTTTGTAATTCTTAAAGCCTTGGTCAAAGGGGAAGAATATGGTTGTTTTAAATGTTTATTGCCCTCCAGCTCCCCCCTTACATTTTTGGTAGACGCTTTTGCTAAACTGATAAGTCTCAAGTCTCAAGTCCTGGCACATCACTATAGGGGAAGATTTTAAATGTCTCATGGATCCCACAGTAGACAGGATGCCCAAAGGTCCCTCCATACCCTCTGTACAGACTAAACAGTTAGTAGGTTTGGGGAGTTAGGGTTGGTGAACGTCAGAGGCATCTCCAACCTACAGGTAGGGCTTTTACGTTTTTCTCCAATCTGTACAGACGTTACACTCCGATTGATTTTTTTTTTTCTTACCCCTGTGGTAGCCCTGGATTTGGTGGCATCTTGTATGATTGGTAATATTACCATCTCTGATCATGCACCAGTGTACCTTATAGTTAAGATTAAGGACATTACAGTGGGTTCGAAGTACTGGCGAATGGCTCCCTTTATCTTCAAGGATAATAAATTGGTGGAGTATTTCTCTAGGGAATTTCGGGCGTTCCTAGGCATCAACTTAGGCTCAGTTAGTAGCTCATCTATCCTCTGGGAAACTGCCAAAGCCTATGCCAGGGGGTTAGTTATTTCATCATCCGCCAGTAGGAAGTGTCAGAAGGGTAAACAGCAAAGTCTCCTTTGAAGCATGGTTGAAGGCAGCCAAGAAGGCATACTTTGACAGACCCTCATTGGTCAAACTACAGAGGATTACGGCACTGCGGACTGCGTTAAATTCGGCAGATGGCAAAGAAGGAGCTGGCCTTTGCAAAACAAAGGTTATATGAGCATGGTGACAAGCCAGGCAAATACTTAGTCTATCCCGCCAGAAAAAGGAGTGTTCCACAAGCCATTATGGCGATTAGGGAAGGGTCTGGGAACCTAACATGTGATTCTAAAAAGATTAATGTGGCGTTCCAGAAATTTTACTCTAAGTTTATACCAATCCAAGGATTGTGAGAAGGGCCAGGCCAAAACGGAATCTAAGGATTTGAAGCTCCCGGGTGTGACTCCCGAAAAGCAGTCCTTTCTAGTTGCCTCAAGAAGTACATGAAGCTGTGATGGAGCTTCAGAATGAAAAGGCTTCCGGTTCTGATGGACTTCCCAGAGAATTCTATAAGGAATTTATAAGTAGTGTCAGGCCCAATGCTCAATATGTTTAATGATTCGTACCGTCATGATTGTCTCCCACCATCTCTGAGAGAGGCCAATATTTCACTTATCCTTAAAAAAGGGAAGGACCCGGAAGACTGTCCTTCATACAGGCCCATCTCGCTCTTAAATGTGGACTTTAAAATCCTCTCTAAGACTCTCGTGTTAAGGCTGGGAGACTGTGTTACCTTATATTATTAAAGAGGATCAGACGGGCTTCATAAAGGGTTGCAGATCCTCCAATAATGTTAGGAGGCTGCTTAACGTATTTCAAGCATGTCAACAACAGTCAATACAAGGATTGGTGATTTCTCCAGATGCAGAGAAGGCATTTGACCGAGTTGAGTGGCCGTACCTTTTCTATACTCTGGAGCAGTTTGGTTTGGATGAAGTCTTTATAAAATGGGTAAAGATTCTCTATGGTGGCCCTTTCGCAGTGATCATCACCAACAATCAAGCAATTTAAATATTTTTAGGGGAAGCCAGCAGGGCTGTTCCCTTTTACCATTGCTTTTTACGTTGGAGATTGAACCATTGGCGGAGGCCATTCGTGGGGATCCCAATATATCAGCTCCAGAAGTGGGGTCAAAATTACATGAGATTTCGATGTATGCAGATGAGGTCCTAATGTTTTTGACAAATCCAGCAGTTTCAGTACCTCGCCTGTTACAATACATTTGTGTATTTGGCGCTTTTTTGAGGTACAAGATTAATTTTGAAAAATCAGAAGGTATGCCTATGGATAGTCTTACGAAGGAGCTAGGTCTTGAGAGTGACTATAGATTCCCATTTAGGTGGTCACAGGAGTTTTTGTCTATTTGGGCATATTCATTACTCCAGTTCTGGATCGGCTGTTCAACGCCAATAATGGGAGGCCCTTCCTGTCTTGTGATTGGGTCGGATAACGTTTATTAAGATGAATATTCTCCCCGGTTTGCTATACCCTATACGGACGCTCCCCCTGATTTTCAGTAAGGAAACTCTCAGAAGGCTAAACGGTTGGTTCAGCTCCTTTATTTGGCATCATAAGCAACCCCCTTATTAAATTAGCCAAGCTGCAAGTGCCTCACACATTTCTTTTTATTTTGGGAGGGGGGTGGTCATTCTAGACCTTAAATGACCAATTAAGCTTGCTTTTGTCCTACGTGAATGATTGATTGGGTTTGTGGAGATCCTCTTTCAATATAGCTAGATATCGAAGCCTCCCAGGCAAGGTGCCCCCTTACCAGTTTGCTGTTTTTGGACAAAATGATAAGAGTTAGGGAATACTGCCATAATCCAACAGTTATCAATATTGTTAAAGCATGGAGGGCAATGTTGGCAAAACATCTTTGTTTACACCTTTAATTAAACAATCTTTTGCCCAGCCATCTGTCACCATTTAACCGGGTAGGATAGATTCAGGATTTAAACATTGGGCAGCTCGGGGTGTGTCTTGCATGAGTGATTGTTTTTTTGAGGGAGACGTAATGACGTCCATCGATCAGTTAGTATGGAAGTACAAGTTATCTGATAGAGATTTCTTTCATTTTTTGCAAGTTAGGGATTTTATTCAAAAGAAGACCACACATTTGACTGATCCCTACAAATCAGATATTGGGCGAGGGGGTGCTAAGTGCTAAGAGTATACTTTCTGTCAGTACTTTCAGCATGTCCCAAGTGCAAGATCTATATGGGCACTCTTATCCATTGTCTCTGATCTTGTGATAGGTTTCAAACATATTGGAGTGCTGTGACGGGCACAATGGAGAAGATTTTGGGTCTAAGGATGGAGAAGGACTCTATCTCTCCCCTTTTGGGCCTGCCCACTGCATTTCCTGCAGACGCGCATAACAAAAAAAACTTTTCAATATTCTCACGTTCTGTGTAAGAAAGAATATCTTGCTCGGTTGAATATCCGAAAACCCCACAGGCCTGTCAGGTTGGTGGAAGATCGTAATGGAGCATATTCCCTTGGATTTTCGCACAAATATGGTACACCACAAAACTGAGAAGTTTTATAAGACATGGCAGCCCTTTTTGGAATACATGGTCACAGATTTATCTGCCACAGCAACATGGGCTTTTATATAGCCGTAACAATCTCCAGGGAGGAGGAACTGTGAACGTATGAGTGTTTTGTTTGACTGGGCTGAGTTATTACTATTTATTTATTAGTTTGTTGTTCATTATTTAACTTTTTTAGTTAGTTAAATAGCCAGTTTGGGCTTTTTTTTATACTTTTCTATATTTGTTTATACATTTGTATATGAGGGTGGGTTGAGTTTTTTTTTCTTGGGTTTTTTTGTAATGTTTTGAATTGTATTGTTTTGTACTTGTAATATTAAAAAATCTATTTTTCCAATAAAAATATATTTTGAAAAATGTATTGTACCCACCTGAACTGTGGAATAGCATTGCATTGTGACATACATCTGTCTTTAAAAATATAACTGGTGTTTTGAGAGCACATTTTTGAGCTCTGTTGTACTTATAACAGCATGGATAGTTACAACTTGGTCAGTGACCTCATTATTTTGAGGTGATGAGTAAAGAAACAATATTCACACCAAAGTAATAGGACAACAGAAAAAAAGGTTTGCGATGGACTTAGCAATCTTGCAGTTCCAGTTTCCCAACGTTTCATTTTAATATTTCAAAACATTCAAATAAATAATTACAAGTAATGTATTTTCAGTTACAATAAATCAAAAGAAATGCCCACATGTAGACAACCACCATATTCTGTACAGTGCCAACATCTTTTTCATCGGAAGATTATCTTAAAGTGGTCACATAGGAAAGTATTGTGTGTGTGTGTTCACTTATTTTCCCGTTATCATGAATAGCTCAGGCTTTGTATAATGCACTCACATAGTTATTTCTTTGTTAGGTTATCAACCCTGAGTGATAAAATGTGACAGATGCCCAGATGGGACTGTTTACTAATAATCCACTTAACCAGATTATATCTCAGTAAGCATTTGTTTAGAACCCTTCGGTCTTTCATGTGCTACGTCAGCTGTGAATACTTATGCTTATGAACTTAGCAACTTTATTGTACAATTCTACCAAGCATCTTGAAATTAGTGTAGCTTAATACAAGTTGAAAATCTGGACAGAATATAGAGAAAGAAAATATAGATAACTGGTCTTAGTCAAGGAAGTGACTGCATCACTAACAAATACAATTGACTCAAAAAGATGTGCATTGAGGACTGTACCCTGATTACATCACAGACTAGCTTAACACCTGTCAGCCTAAAAAAAATCTATTTGCATTTTTAGTGCCCTTCACAATGATGTTCCAAAGCACATTACAACAGTAACTGCACTTCAGAATAGTTCATTGGTGTAATGTAGGAAACATGGTAGCCAACTTGTGCACTGCAAACTTCTATAAACATTATGAAATAGCCTATTCACATTATTATACTTCTGGCTGAATTGTGTGTGAATTTTCTTCTATTAGCTCAGAATCTTCAAATGTGTTTCTATCTCCTACAAAACAACACAAAGCACACCACTTACAAGCAATTCTAATTAAACAATCTTTTGCCCAGCCATCTGTCACCATTTAGCCCTAAATCCTTTGTCATGGTTGAATGTTCATGTACAATTGCAATCTGATTAGAACATTTGCTAAATATTATATTACAGAGGGAAAACCAAATTACTATGCTACACATGCCCAAACTGGTAAAAACCTGAACATGGCCGAATTTCATTCTTTCCTGTTGAACACAAAACACCCACATCTACAAACCAGTCTCTATTCTCTAATCCAAAATGTTATTTTATGTATAGAGTAATTTTGGATATTAGGCTACAAAATATGCTTAGGAAAAGGTAAAAGTCATAAAATGATCTTCCAGCTCTGACTACCAATAGCTGAACTTTTTTTTTTGTTTAGTCAAATTTCCTTTTAAAACATTTTGGTACAAACACTTCGTGAAACCCAGAAATCGGAGAGAAAAAAATTTGCTGCATAGTTTTTGCCACAAAGTACAACCACAGCACTTGATACAAACAACCTCATTACACCAATTCAGGCTGGTAACAATAGTCGAAAGGTTTGCTCCTATTTATTGTGTTCACTTGATTGCTGCCTAACAGAAATGATTGTGTCCTGCAAGTGCTTATTTGGTTTCCACTGACTCACTAATAACGAAACCTTGTGTACTTCCCTTGGGAATGGGAAATATTATAGGGAGTTGTGAGGTGCTGAGGATGATAGTGCAACAGGACACAATACAAAAAGCAGATCTTTGGTTGAGCTGAAACTTACCCAGAGTAACAGTGGCATAGTTAAGTCAGGAAATAACAAGACAGTGAATGAGAGATTGAGACTGAGGTGGCAGTAGGCAACATTACGCATTTGGAAACAACTAGCTTTTAGGATAGCGAATCACAGACCAAAGTTCAGCTTGGGTTCAGCAAAACGCCAAAGATAATGAGTTTGGCTCAACTAAGATGATGGCTTAGAAGGTGATACAGATGACATCCAGGGTACAGAAGTTCTGGACCAGCACAATGTCAATAACTTTGCTGCAGGAAATTAGAAATTCTCCAAGATTGGTAGTCGTACAATTTGTCTGACAATGCAGAGTGATGTTTGAGAGGATAAGTTGGGTATTATCAAAACATATCTGGTATCTGCACATGATGCTGTCAAACAATTGTAGGTATGTGGCAAAGAAGAGGTGTTCCTAAATAGGTTAGGATGTAAGCAGGGTTGCCTTGACATCATCATTGGAAATTCTCCTGCAGTGTTTAAACTGACAAATGTGAAAGCCGCCATGCTGGACAACAGAGGAAAAACAGTGGAGAAAGATGGCATCAAGAAGAAAAGTATATGGCAGTGACAGTAAGTTTTATCTGTAATTGATTAACATTATACCAGTCAGTAGTAGAATATATGTTTTATCTCACTCATGTATTCCTTCTGTTTGTCATCAGTGAGGGAAGGCACAGCATCAGGCAGAGACAACATTTGGGAGCAAGGGGGTGAGGTGAAATCTCCGAGCTTACTGAATTTCATGGTTAACTTTCAAAGATGCCATCAGAGCACTGATGCTTTGTAATTGGTTTGTGGAAGGATCAGAGTCTCTGCCTCTCTCTATCCTACAACAGTTCATAATTAAAAACATTTTCACATTTTAAACCATCAAAACATATCATAATTACAAACTGTTTTCCCTGAAGCGTCAGAGACTGAGGGGTGACTAGATTAGATTATTAGGTTACATTACAGTGTGGAAACAGGCCCTTCGGCCCAACAAGTCCACACCGACCCGCCGAAGCGCAACCCACCCTTACCCCTACATTTACCCCTTACCTAACACTACGGGCAATTTAGCATGGCCAATTCACCTGACCTGCATATCTTTGGACTGTGGGAGGAAACCGGAGCACCCGGTGGAAACCCACGGGGAGAACGTGCAAACTCCACATAGTCAGTCGCCTGAGGCGGGAATTGAACCTTATAGATATTTAGAAAATCATGACGGACATGGATTGGGTAAATAGACATAGTCTTTTCTCTGGGGTGGGGGAAGTCTAGAACTAAAGGGCATAGGTTTAGGATGAGAGTGGAAAGATTTAGATGGGACCCAAGGGGCAATATTTTCATGCAGGGGCAGGTGAATGACCTGCCAGAGGAAGTGGTGGAGGCTGGTACAATTACAACACTTAAAAGGCATCTGGATGGGTACAGGAATAGGAGGAGCTTACAGGATAATGGACCAAATGCTAGCAAATGGGACTAGATTAATTTAGAATATCTGATCTGCATGGACGAGTTGCACTGGAAAGTCGGTTTCGGTACTGTACATGTCTATCATTCTTTGTTTCAGAAAAACACATTCCACCCAAATCAAATAACAAAGACACTACCTCCCCACATCAGATTCCATTACTCACATCCTGAAGTATTCAAAATGTATGATTGGCAATTACTTTCAGCAGTATTTCTTCATTCTCTTGACTCAACCTCACTTTTTGAAAATGCTTCAAAATTCACTTGAACAAAAAACATAAGAAAGATCACTAGGCCATGGAGTAGCTCAAGCCTTTCTACTCTCCATTATGATCAAGCTGATTCAACTCCACTCTCTCCTATCTGGTCCCCTGTTCAACTGCAAGAAACCAAAAAATTGCCTGTCTCAAATAGAGCAGCAACAACTCTGTGGGGTAGAAAATCACAAAGATTTATTGAAGGTACTTTTCACTGCAATCCTAAATGATAGTTCCTTTATCCAGAGAATATGCCTCAGTGTTTATTTGAGATACCTTGACAGTGGAAGTAACTGCTCATCGATTACCCCGTCAAGACTCTTCAAAGTCTTATACATTTCATTGAAATCATAGAATCCCTACAGTGTGGAAGCACGGCATTCAGCCCATTGCCACACTAACGTTCTGAACAGCATCCACCCAGACCCACTCTCTACCCTATCCCTGTAATCCTGTTTCTGAACTCCAGACAGTAGAAGCTCAGGATGTAGGTTTGTTCACTGAGCTGGAAGGTTCGTTTTCAGATGTCTCGTCGCCATATTAGGTAACATCTTCAGTGAGCCGCTGAATGAAGCACTGGTGGTATAACCCGCTTTCTATTTATATGTTCGCGTTTCCTTGGGTTGGTGATGTTATTTCTTATGGTGACATCATTTCCTATGGTGATGTCATTTCCTGTTCTTTTTCTTAGTGGGTGGTAAATGGGATCTAAGTCAATGTGTTTGTTGATAGAAGCATGGCATTCCGATCAGAATTCTAGGAATTTTCGTGTGTCTCTCTGTTTGGCTTGTCCTAGCATGGATGTGTTGTCCCAGTCAAAGTGGTATCCTTCCTCATCCATATGTAAGGATACTAGCGAGAGTGGGTCATGTCATTTTGTGGCTAGTTTATGTTCATGTACTCTGGTGGCTAGTTTTCTGCCTGTTTGTCCAATGTAGTGTTTGTTACAGTTCTTGCAAGGTATTTTGTAAATTATATATACAGACAACAAGCAAAACTAATATCAACCTGAGCACCATCTCTAATACAAGCAAGGCCCAAACTGTATTCCACCTGCAGCGTTTCAAAATTCTGTACAACTTATTACAAGACTTTATTTATATATTCTAAACCATAGCAAATCAGGGCCAACATACCACTTGCCTTCATGCAAGTGGACATGCATATTAACCTTGTGTTCCTTACACAAATACACTCAAGTGCCTCTGAATAATGTTTACAAGTTCATACATTTTCAAAAACATTGATTCTTTACTCTTATGAACAAAGTGAATAACTTCACGTTTCCCCACATTATACTCCATCTGCCACATTGTTATCCATTCATTTGAGTTAATAATGTAGCTTGCATTCACAACTTGCACTCACTCACAGTTTTGTATCACCTGCAAAAATATACATTACTTTCTGTATCATTAAATCATTAATATTTATTGTAAATAACTGAGAACCAAGCACTGATCCTTGCAGCACTACACTGGGAGTAGAAAGTATGAGGCTTTTTGCCAGGGTGGAGGGGTCAATTAAGAGGGGACACAGGTGCAAGATGGGGTCAGGTGGGGGGAAGAGTTTAAAAGAGATGGCCAAAGGGTGTTGAGTACCTGGAATGTGTTGCCAGAGGAGGTAGTGAAAGTAGGCACAAGAGCAGCATTCAAGAAGAACCTGGAAGAATGCACGAATAGGAAAGGAATAGAGGGAAGTGCAGACAGTGTTAGTATGGAAGGACAAAACGTATCGGCACAGGCTTGGAGGGCTGAAGGGCCTGTTCCTGTGCTGTATTGCTCTTTGTCCTTTGTTCACTAGCCACAGTCTGTCAACTTGAAAACAGCCTGTTTATCCACACTCTTTGCTTCCTGTTCATTAACCTAGCCTCTCTCCATGCTGATACATTATCCCAACTTCATGAGCCTTTATCTTGTGTACTTTGTGTGTGGCACCTCATCTTTTAGAAATTACACACATCATAACAACCAGCTCCCCTTTATCCATCCACTAAAGTTTTGACGATGCAACTAGTACATTTGTATAACAGAATTTCGCTTTTACAAAAAAGGTGTTGACTTTGTCAGACTGTACTGCCATTTTCTAAGAGGTTTCTGTGTTTTGTTTACTAGGCTTTAGATATTGTTCAAATACAAATAAATGATCATATGATAGATGAGCAGAATTAGGTCAGTTGGCCCATCAAATCTGCTCTGTTATTTGATCATGGCTCGTGTTTCTCGACCCCTTAACCCTCGATTCCCTTACTAATCAAGAACCTATCTATCTCTGTCTTAAGTATACTCAATCACTTGGCTCCACAGTATTCTGCTGCAATGAGTTCTATAGATTCACCGCACTCTAGCTGGAGAAAGTCCTCCTCATCTCAGTTCTAAAGAATTGTCCTTTCACTGAGGCTTAGCCCTCCTACTCTTGGAAACATCATCCCCACATCCACTCTATCCAGGTCTCAATATTTTCTAAGTTTCAATGAGATCCACTCTCAACCTTCTAAACTCCATCGATTTAGGGAAGGCAATGGCTAGTGGTATTATCACTAAACTATTAATCCGGAAACCCAGGTAATATTCTGGGCACCTATCGATACAGGACCTAACACTGCTCACAACATTCCAAATACGATCCGACCAGAGCCTTATATAGCCTCAGCAGTACATCACTGTTCTTATATTCTTGCCTCTTGAAATGAATGCTAACATTGCATTTGCCTTCCTAATGATGAACTGAACCAGCATGTTAACCTTAACAGAATCCTGAATTAGGACTCGCAAATCCTTTTGTGCTTCAGTTTATGAAGCCTTTCCCCATTTGGAAAGTATTTTTTGCCTACATTCCTCCTACCAAAGTACATCAGCTAAAACTTCCCCAGATTGTATCCCGTCTGCCACTTCTTTGCCCACGACCTCGGCCTAAGTCCTTCTGCAGCCTCCCGACTTCCTCAAAACTGCCTGTCCCTCCAGCTATCTTTGTGTCATCTACAAACGTAGTAACAATGCCCTCAGTTCCTTCATCTATATTATTAAATGTATCATGTGAATAGCTGTGGTCCCAAAACTGACCCTGTGGAATTCCACTAATCATCGGTTGCCATCCTGAAAAGGATCCCTTTATTCTTCATCTCTGTGTTCTGCCAGTTAGCCAGTGTCTTTATCCATACCAGTACATTTCCCTAGCACTATGGGCTCTTATCTTATTTAGCAGCCTCCTGTGAGGCACCTTGTTAAAGACCAGCTGGAAATTCAAAAAGATCACATCCACTGGCTCTCCTTTGTCTACCTTGCTTGTTGATTCTTCAAAGAATTTTAACAGGTTTGCCAGGCATGACCACCTCTCAAGGAAACTATGCTGACTTAGACCTATTTTATCATGCACTTCCAAGTATTCTGCAATCTCTTCCTTAATAAGAAATTCTCAAATCTTACAGATGATTGCAGTCAAGGTAACCTGCCTATAGTTTTCTATCTTCTGCGCCCCCCCCCCTTCTTAATCATAAGTTACATTAACCAGTTTCCCAGTCCTCTGAGACCTCCCCTGACTTGTGATTCCCTCAAAGATCACCAACAATGCCTCCACAATCTCCTTCAGAACTCTGGACTGTAGTTCATCTGGTGTGGGTGATTTATCCACCTTCAAACCTTTCAGTTTCCCAGCACCTTCTCCTCAGTGATGGCCACTACACTTACTTCTGCCCCCTGACTTCTTTGGATTTCTGATATGCTAGGTGTCTTCCATAGTGATGACTGATGCAAAGTCTCTACTCAGTTCTCCATCGTTTCTTTCTTCCCCATTACTACAATTCCAGCCTCATTTTCTAGCGGCCCAATGTCCACTCTTGTCTCTCCCTTACCTTTTATATGTCTAAAAAAAAACTTTTGTAGCCTTCTTTTGTATTACTAGGTAGGCTACCCTAATAAGAGAAAGAGTGGACTGCAGATGCTGGCAATCAAAGTCAAAATGTGTGACGCTGGAAAAGCACAGCCAGTCAGGCAACATCCGAGAAGCAAGAGAAGTATAATCTCTCTTCATCATGTTGCTGATGAAGAAATTATGCTCAAAACATCCTACTCCTCAGATGCTGCCTGAACAGCTGTGCTTTTCAAGCACCACATGTTTTGACTCAGATTACCGTAATATTTCATCCTCCCTCCCCCAATGCTTTTTTGAAAAAAAGTTACCCTCTGCTTGTTTTTAAAAGGTTTCCCAATCCTCTGCTTTCCAGCTAATCTTCAACATATTGGATGCTTTTTCTTTTGTTTTTATATTATGATTTCCCTTTGCCTTGTCCTCGCTTTAGACTGTTCCTTCTTTCTTGGAATGAATTTCTGTTGTGTATCCTGAATTACCCAGAGAAACACCAACGACTGCTGGTCCACCACCTTCCCTGCTGGATCATCTTCCAATCAACACTGGCCTGCTCCTCGTCACGCCTTTAGGTTGGAAAAAGTCAGTCAACGAAACTGAAATATTCTACGACTTGACATTGTCACAGAAACTGACTGTGCTGCATATGCTTAGACTGTAAGAATGTCCTTTAGCTAATGACATCACTACTCCAGGCACAATTGAGTCTGAGCCCAGAGGTTTGGAAGGCTTAAGGCCTTTATGTAAAAACTTTATTATTGCTTTAAATTGTTCCATTAAAGAGAATTCATTTGGTAAATTTCTCTTATTTTAATTCATTTTATAAAGCATATCTAAAATCAGAAACTTCAGTTTGAAATTAAAAATTTGACTTCCCAAAAAAGCTGTTTGGATTGACTGAGTCGATTCCTCAAGATATAAAAAGTAGTAAAAGATTTGTGATGTGGGTTGCCATTGAAAATCCACATATATGAAATATTTAGAATGTTGAATATTCACAGAAAGTAACTCAGTTGAGATTTGTGGACAAGTGGCATTTATAAAATTAATGCATACGTGCCGCTAGTTAGAAGTATCACCATAAGTGAGCTTGACAACACATCAGTAGTAAAGTGACACTGCATAAGTATAGGTCCTTTTTCTCACCATGATAATGCCACAGATGATGTTTTATACTATAAACTAACATCTTGATGGTAGGGTGTAATGTCAGAAAAAAATGTTTTTGTGCTGCGGTTATAATTGATTGAAAAACGTCATAAATAAGCGTTTCTCAAATGATTAAAAGAAAGCATTTACGATTTCAATATATTATAAGCGATTCTCACCATTTTGTAGATGCCCTTTATCATTTAAATCTGAAAGTAACCAGCCTGAGTTAGCAGGCAAATCCCTCACGCAAGTTGCAGGCTCAGGTATTAATTCTGCCTGATGTTCTTCATTGCTTTGCAAATCACAATCCATAAGTATCATCGTAGTATCTTCCGTATTTGAAGACACTGCTTCCATTGCCCTAAAAAAGACTGAACGCAAAGACTCTGTTGCAAAGTACCTGGTGTCCGGTTCACACACTTTAAAAATAGGTCCTAGAAGTAAAACTGAATAATGGCGTACAAAGTTTAAAAGATAAGAGATTAAGTTTTTTTCCAAACAATGCGTTGTTTTGGAACACTTAAATTTATCGGGGTAGTCCAACCTCGTAAAACACTGAGATAATGCGAACTTTCCACAACATTGCAAGTCCCGCTTCTCCCCAGGAACACTGCAAAGTATCCAAGCTGCAAGTCGCAAATGCGTTGACGTTTCACATTCTAATTCTGGCACATGGATCACACAACACAGGTTTCCAGGAGCCGGGTACAAACTGCAGCCAGCGGGACTCGCAAGCACAGGGGGCCAGCAGCTCCACGTTCTTCTGCTGAGCGAGAGCGGTGACGGACTGCAGGAGCACCTGAATATCCTGCTGGCGTCCGGGTCGCCCCTGCGGCATGTTGCAAGCAGACGGACGGCTGAGAAGCAGCAGCAACGGATACGGCCGAGCATTGAGCGCGAGAACCTGCCGGAGAAGGTGGCGGGCTCTGACGTCGGGTCCGGAGTCCGAGAGGCGCGAGCGGCCCGGGCCCGGGTTCCAATCCGGGAGGGGGGCGGGGATGGTGCGGGGATGGTCCTCTAGCTACGGCGGCGCGCGAGGGCCGCACGCGGTCACATTCGGATCCTGTTCCCAGGCTCTGCTTGCTGCAGCCTCAGGTGCTACTGTAGCACGGCCACTCACACATTTCTTGCAGGCAGAAAGAATGTCAGCCAAATGAACGGAGAGCTCCATATCTGTCCAAGCGTGGCAGAGACTTTCCCAAGTTTCTTTTTTACCGATAATTTACAGAGTATAGATTCTAGATGTTGCACTGCCACAATAAGCAACGAGATAAGCAATTTCAGTTGTTATCCCACCCCAGTAATTAGTCTGGATTGGTATTCGGTGATTTTGCAATTACAGGCCGACACGGTAATTCATTCGGAAATTGAAAAGTAACGCGAACTCTATGTCATCTTTCACAACTTCAAGATGAGGAGAAATTCTTCATTCAAGGTGTTGATCTGTGAAGTTCTCTACTACAAAATGCTAAGGAGGTCTAGCCAGAAATAGACTGAATAGATATAGATAAGCAAAATACTGCAGATGCTGGTAATCTGAAATAAGAACTACAAAAATGCCAGAAATCTCAACAATTCAGACAACATATATGAAGATAAGAGTTAACATTTAGAATCATAGAGATGTACAGCATGGAAACAGACCCTTCGATCCAACCCGTCCATGCCGACCAGATATCCCAACCCAGTCTAGTCCCACCTGCCAGCACCCGGCCCATATCCCTCCAAACCTTTCCTATTCATATACCCAGCCAAATGCCTCTTAAATGTTGCAATTGTACCAGCCTCCACCACATCCTCTGGCAGCTCATTCCATACATGTACCACCCTCTGCGTGAAAAAGTTGCCCCTTAGGTCCCTTTTATATCTTTCCCCTCTCACCCTAAACCTATGCCCTCTAGTTCTGGACTCCCCGACCCCAGGGAAAAGACTTTGCCTATTTATCCTATCCGTGTCCCTCATAATTTTGTAAACCTTTATAAGGTCACCCCTCAGCCTCCGACGCTCTAGGGAAAACAGACCCAGCCTGTTCAGCCTCTCCCCATAGCTCAGATCCTCCAACCTCGGCAACATCGTTGTAAATCTTTTCTGAACCCTTTCAAGTTTCACAACATCTTTCCGATAGGAAGGAGACCAGAATTGCATGCAATATTCAAACAGTGGCCTAACCAATGACCTGTAGAGCTGCAACATGACCTCCCAATGTCTGTACTCAATACTCTGACCGATAAAGGAAAGCATACCAAACGCCTTCTTCACTATCCTATCTACCTGCGACTCCACTTTCAAGGAGCTATGAACCTGCACTCCAAGGTCTCTTTGTTCAGCAACACTCCCTAGGACCTTACCATTAAGTGTATAAGTCCTACTAAGATTTGCTTTCCCAAAATGCAGCATCTCTCATTTATCTGAATTAAACTCCATCTGCCACTTCTCAGCCCATTGGTCCATCTGGTCCAGATCTTGTTGTAATCTGAGGTAACCCTCTTCGCTGTCCACTACACCTCCAATTTTGGCATCATCTGCAAACTTATAACTGTACTTAAATGCTCGCATCCAAATCATTTATGTAAATGACAAAAAGTAGGGGTCAATGATGTTTCAAAAGAATCAACCAGCCAACCCCCCCGAGGGAACCTTACAATAATAATTTCTTCAAATTTGATAAATAACCTATCACTGTAACTCTCTTTCCTGTTACAAGACCAAAGTTGGTGACGACTATTACATGGCAAAATTGAGAACCGCAGATGCCAGAGATTAGAGTTGAGAGTGTGGTGCTGGAAAAGTACAACAGGGCAAGCGGCATCCGAGGAGCAGAAGAATCTCCTGGTCCTCAGACGCTGCCTGACCTGCTGTGCTTTTCTAGCACCCCACTCTCGAGTCCATTATAAGGCCCATTGTCAAAAGATCTTTGAAGTCCATATACTTTACAATTAATGAAATGTTTGGCACAGGAGCCAAGTTGTTCATAGCAGGGTCCAACAAAGAGCAAAATCATCATGATCATGTAAATTGTTTCAAAGGTGCAGTTTGACAGATAATCAGGACACCAAGAAGAACACTCTCAATCATTTAAATAGTATCATTTTACGTATACCTGAGAGGGCAGACACCATTTACATTCTCATCCAAAGGTTGATGCTTCTAATCGTGCAATACTGCACTGAAGGTTCTAAAGTGGGACTTGAACACGAAACTTTCCAAAAAGACCAGGGAAACAGTACTGAAACTAAATGCAAAATTTTACATATGTTGAAAATCTTAAAGACTGAAAATGCTGTAAACCCTTTACAAAATAGACAAGCAGGAGGCTGGAAGAACACAGCAAGTCAGGCAGCATCAGGAGGTGGAGAAGTCAATGTTTTGTGTGTAACCCTTCTTCAGGGGTAGCTGTAGGGGGAGCTGCAGATAAAGGGGTTGGTGGGGGCAGGGTGGTGAAATGGGGATAGGTGAAGACAGGTAGAGGGTACAACCCTGGTTGGTCAATGGGAGAAATGAATCCAGTTGGTGGCAGGGAGCAGTGAAAGGGAGGGGGAGGGAGGTTATTTGAAACTGTAAAACTCAATGTTGAGTCCTCCAGGCTTTAGGCTGGCATCCCATTTTGAGCAAAATCCATCAACAGACATCCTTTGGATCAAGGAATGGGAAACACAGGAAGTGAACACTTCAGTTTACTTGTGACTAACCTCATTTGTCCAATGACATGCTTTAATATCACAGGAAAAGTGAAGGTTTCATTAGGTTCAGGACAAACTTTCACTGTGAAAGCCTCAGTGCAACCACCTCATGAATTTAAGAAGAGAAATAAGATGCAAGTTTTGTGTTAAGACACTGAAATTTGGCCCAGCGGGCTTTTGGAAGAGAGGAACCAGTAGAGGCAGCTAATCAACTGGTCTTGTTCTTAGTGACAAAGAAGTCTCAAGAGCTTGCTGCACTAAAGATGACTGAAGGATGTTTGACCCAACTCAGTTCATTCCTCCCCTCTGTTCCCATTATAGCACCCAACTGCATTACAAACTCCCCTTTGTTTCTGTCTCCATTACCTAGTCACCAGATTCTTACATATATGTATTACCCTTTGCAGACGGAAATACATCCTAATATTTCATTCAAATTCAAAACTTGTATACGATGCTGTGACATCTGTGACCTGTGTTTTTTTTTCAGCCTTGAAAGTCTTTTTTTTATTTTTGTTCATGGCAACTCAGAACTTTGCAGCATTGTAAGAAGTTTAAAATCTCTGTATGAGCTAGATGATCAGTTTGTTTCCCTGTATTGCAGGAAATACACTTGTTGACTAACTTTAATGGGCGGTCTCAGCTCCTCACAGGGTGAATTGTTTAACAGGTATAAAGACATATGCTGTCATTGGTGCTGCCAGGCCAATGTTTGGGACAAGCTATCTTGCTGTGTATCAAAGCTGCTTTGTTTCAAGGTATAAACTTTAAAATCAAGAAAACTTCTCAGGCAGTTTCTGTATTGTATTTGGGCCTCAGCGTTTTACAATTTGAAGTTGGCAGTTAGGAAGGCAAATCCAATGTTTTAGATTAGATTACTTACAGTGTGGAACCAGGCTCTTCGGCCCAACAAGTCCATACCGACCCTCCGAAGAGCAACCCACCCAGACCCATTCCCCTACACCTAACTCTACGGACAATTTAACACGAACAATTCATCTGACCTGCACATTTTTGGACTGTGGAAGGAAACCGGAGCACACGGAGTAAATCCATGCAGACACGGGGAGAATGTGCAAACTCCACACAGACAGCATGAGGTGGGAAATGAACCCGGGTCTCTGGCGCTGTGAGGCAGCAGTGCTAACCACTGTGCCAGTGTACCGCCCATGTTGTCATTCATTTTGAGAGGACTAGGGTATAAAAGCAGGGATGGACTTTTGAAGCTTTATAAAACTCTGTTCAGACCACATTTCGAGTATTGTGAGCAGTTTTGGGCCCCATATCTCAGGAAAGATGTACTGGACCTGGAGTGGGCCCAGAGGAGGTTCACAAGAATGATCCCAAGAATGAAATGCTTAACATATGAGGAACGTTTGAGGACTCTGGGACTATACTCGATGGAGTTTAGAAAGATGGGGTGGGGGGGATCTGATTGAAACTTACAGAATACTGAATGGCCTGGACAGAGTGGACATTAGGAAGATGATTCCATGAGCAAAGGAGATGACCCAAGCTCACAGCCTTAGAGGTTCTTTATCTGAATGCACATAACATTATAACAAGATAGATTAGTTGACAGTCCAAATCTAAATTAATAATTATAATTAATTTTTAATTACAATTATTAATTGAGATGTGGATATAGGATAACCAAAATTGAGAACTAAATTTTCTAGAGTATTCAGCATTCCAGAAGAACAGACAGAAAGGAAAAGGAAATGATGTATCCTTGTTAATAAAGGAAGGTATGAGTGCAGTTGTGAGTAGTGGTATCAGTCATAATGTGGATTCAGTCTGGGTGGAAACAAAGAGTAGAAAGGGAAAGAGTCTATAAATGGGATTTTCATATAGGCTTTTGAAGAGTTACATCAATTCAGACAAAGTACAAATCAGGAAACAATGTAAGTGTACAGAAAGGGCACTATAACCATCATAGGTGATATTGGTCTTCATTTTAACTAGACAAATCAAATTCACAAAGATGATTGTTCTTATAAAAGGGCACCAATTTAAGACTGAAATAAGAAGGAATTGCTTCTCTCAAAGGGATAAGAGTCTTTGGAACTCCTTGCCACAGAGAGCTGTGGAAGCAGAGCCCTTGTTAATATTTAAGGCTGAGATAGAAAGATCCTTGATCACCTTTCCCTAGATCCTGTTCTTTCTAAACCTTGTACCTTTCAATAACCTATAGCTGACAATTGGTCCTGAGCCAGGAAACATAGAAATCTGAAATTAAAGCAGAAAATGCTGGAAATACTCAGGCAGTAACTGTGGAGACAGAAAGAACTATTGGTATTTTCTGATTTATTTTCAAAACGTGGCGGCAGGTGCAAAAAACACGCAAGAACCCCTGGCCACCATAAGCAGCAAAGGCTGCAATCTCATGTCTATCAGGCAGCTAAGAAATTGTTTGGTGGGTTTCTCAGCACATCACTATCTCATCTTGTCTGAAGCTGCCAGGCAATCAGTGGCCAATAGCCACTCTGCACAGCAGTACTAACTTAAAGACTAAGCTGGTGGCAGCACAGTAATGTTAAATTCTAGGAACAACAAATAAGGATGGTGATTTTTTTTGAAGGGGCATCTTGCAGAAGGGGCCATGGAGAAAGGATATCAGATTCAAGGACAGAGGATTGGCTGTCAACAGCCAATCCCTAAACTCAACCATCCCCGCAATTATCCCTGGATTGGGGGGAGGGGAGGGGAGGGGGGTGAGGGTGAAGGCAATAGTCCCCAACCCCAGTAAACAGACCGTACTGTTTTACCAATTGGGATGGCTGCCCCTGTTGTTGTCAGCCAGGAACACAGTTATTTGCAGCTTGAAGCAGTCCTTAAGTCATCAGCAGCCAGGTAAGAGTCAAGTTTGGTCTTTCCTGCTCAGAATTTCTGTGGTGTTTGAAGACAATGAGTATCTTCTCATTGCTAATCCACTCAGTTATCTTCCCCTGCTACCACCTTCCACAATATGTCTTGCAAGGAGAAGATTCTATTCAGAGTTTCAACTGATAACCGCATTAACCCAACATTTGAATGTTGTTTCTCTTGCCACAGATGTTGTCCGGCCCACTGAGTATTTTCAGCATTTTTTGTTCTTACATTAGTGCTGAGTTAGGACGAGTTCTGACATAAGCTTGTGTTACATAAGGAAGCTTAGCAGCCAGAAAGTGGAACTGCCCATGTTATCAATCAGGGCTGGGCTTCAAAATGTCATTTTGAAATGTTTGTTTCTACTCCCCTGCACCATCTGCTATCCATGACTGGGGTCACTAGTTTATGGTGATTCCCTCAGGATTTTGTGGAATTTCAATTTTTTATCAATGTTTTGGAGTTTTCTTCTATTCTGTCACTTCTCAATGAGCATTAAAAGCCTGTCACCTTGTTCAGGACATATGTTCTCAATCTAAATATTTGTTTGAACATCTTAAGTCAAGTTTATAAATATTATTTTATTTATATTCAAATAAATTGTCCCTTAAGAAGTAAAATAATCCTAAGAACAGTTTGTGTGAATGGCTGCCATGTTACCTCAGTGAACCTTGTGTTTGTTCAAAATTAGAGTTGAAAATGTGTTGCTGGAAAAGCGCAGCAGGTCAGGCAGCATCCAAGGAGCAGAAGAATCAACGTTTCGGGCATGAGCCCTTCTTCAGGAAGGGCTCATTTTGTTCAAAATTAAAACATTAATGCTCCAAAGTCACTCCATTTTGGGAATTTAAGTCATTGAGAAGTCGTAAACCAAAAGAGATCATGTTTGAACAATCTGCTTCTTATTATTGATTACAGAATGTTGATACTGTGCATGGGTTATTATCTTCTTCATGTCTGCATTCCACTCAATGAGCCCAATCTATGTCAAGTACTTAAGTCTTTTAAATTGATTTTTGAACCATACCTCATTCACTAGGGACTAAAGAGGAAATCAAATAAAAATGCACTGATAGAGTCCTTAAGTAAGACACAATGATTATCCATTTCTCATTCTTGTGTTCCATAATACTTTTTCTTATTTGCACCTGAAATGGTAAGTGAAGAATGCAAATGGGATCCATCGGAGTTCATGAAATTAAAATGCTTCAAGTATTGATTACTTTTTATTAATGAATTATCGGCATTGAATTACTTAATTTTTTATCTGAAATGCAATAAATCTGTAAGGGGATATGTTTCATACCAACAAAATACTCATGGATAATTTCAGTTTTAGCTTGAACATGGATATTATCTGAACTGTAGTTCAGAGATAAGTCCGTGAATAATTTACCAGTTATCAGAACTCCATTTCATAGTTCAAAACTAACCACTCTGTTGTTCCTGTACCCATTGTATATTTGCAGAGGGAGTCATACTAAATTTGTTGAAGCTGTTCGCTTGCTTATCCATTGGTGCAATCGTTAGCACTTAAATGCCATGTAAATTTGATATCAGCAGCCAAACAACCTGGAAATCTGTGCATTCACTATAAAGACAGTTGAGTCTGGACCATACAAAAGCAAACTGATAGACATGTAAGTAAAAGAGAAACAGTTCTGGAGTTTTGCATTTTACTCTCCAGTAACAATATGGTATTATTCAATAATATTTTCTGTGCTTGTATAGAACTAACATCACTGAAGCACGATTTCTTTCCACAGGCAATGGCATGAGGGCAGAAAAATTAATCTTTCAAATCTTCCTTTGGAAAATTAAAGAAACATAGGTAGGATTATCAGAGGTACTCAGTAAACTTGATCAAAGGGTAGAGGAGACCATCAATATTATCAGGACTGAGATATTTCCAGCTGGCTCCATGGATATCTGGTTGATCACCATGGAGTAGTGTCTGCCAGATATGCACACGGACTTGCATCCGGTGATTTGGTCAATAGTGTTCTGCACCTGGGTGAAAATCTCCAACATCTCAGAGGAAGGCTATGAAGAACTGCACTGTGGAGAAAATGGCGTCAGCGATATCCCTGAAGCATCTATAGGTCAAAGATTGGGAAATGCCATACAGGTCCCCAGTGTTTCCTTTAAACAAGCAGCTAAAATGCGATTGCTACTGAGTCCTACACACCACAAATTCTCCTCCATCAGATGACACAGATTAGAGATCATGGGTTAGACCATCCTTAATTCAGACAGTTGTAGAAAATAACAAGATGGCTTGCTAGATTAGGAAGATTACTGTTCTTCCTGGGTTTTTCTAATTGCTGCACCAAGTCCACAAGGATTCCAGTGACAGCATTCGCCATTTTAGATCTGTGAACATAATATCTGTGTAGTATGTCAGAAAATTAACACAGTTTTATCTAATGAACTCTTACCACACATTCATCACAATGAAGTCTCATGTTCCACGCACATTAAGTGCAGCATGGAGTCTTCTCAAGGAGGACATTGTCACATTTTCATAAGAAGCTGTGAGAAATGTCACCTTATAAAACTGTCCAAAAAACCTTGTACAACAAAATTTAAACACTACATTGGAAAGAAGAATGCTGCTAGTAAGTCACTGTGATAGTAAACACTCCCAAGAAAAGAACCCCTTACGAATCACAGACCTTTACTCCTTGACTCAAAATTCAGTGTGTCAATCAGGTAGCTGTAAACCATTGTCTTCTAGTGCTAACTATGAATGAGGTTGTGAAGTGGAAACATCAGGTTCTGCTTTGAGGTGCCTTGTTCTCATTTCAGTCACTTGGCTGACTTGACAAGAAGGCAATTAGAGTGCAAAACGCTTGGGACAATAATTCTTGTGCATTATTGGATAATGAATGACCTGTTGACAAACTGCAAAGTGAAGCCAATGGGTGGCATTTCTTAATCAGCAGAGGGATGATTACTGCTATTGACGCTAATAGAACCTCAAATTACAAAAGTTTTACTCTGCGCCTTAAAGAAAAACTTTATAGAAGAAGGAGGAAAGGCACCTGGGTGGGCATATGAATAGGAAGGGTTTTGAGGGCTGTGGATCAAGTGCTGGCAAATGGGACTAGATTAATTTGGGATATCTGGTTGGCATGGATGAGTTGGACTGAAGGATCTGTTTCTGTGCTGTACATCTCTATGCCTCTAAGGAGGAGAAGGAGAAGAGCATTATGGGCCAGAAATATTAACGTTTCTATCTTCATAGAAGCTGCCAGACCTGCTGAGATGTTCTATTTTTAACTTCAGATTTCCCGTTTCTGCTGTATCTTGCTTCTGTTATGGCCACAATTTACTCTGCCTCTTTGGATGTGGTGTCAGCCATTTTGTGCAGTTATTGCACAGCTTATTTTTGATCCAACGTAGTAAGGGTCCACCTTTGTTGCAGGACCCACCTATGACATCCAAATGTTGCCCACCTCATCCTTCATGGTCTCTTTTCTGTCCCTTATTTACGTCCATATGACCTTACACTCTTTCCTCTTACCCCCGTTTAGGATGAGCCACTTTGAAATAACTATTACTTTCCTCACTTTACCCCCAGAACCCCCAGAACCCATCACTTTGGAAGTTCCCAAGCCCTTCATGGCCCTACATCCACCCCTTGCAAAGGGCAGAATTACTGTGACTTGTTTGGCTCCCCTTTTTGGGCCCCATAGACGTTCCCAATTTATGATGACATAATGTTATCCCTTATCAAAAACATCACTCCCCCTCCTCTCTTTCCCCCCTTTCTATACTTCCTATCGCTTTTATATCCTAGAACATTAAGCTGCCAGTCCTGTCCATCCCCGAGCTACATCTCTGTAATTGCTATGATATCCTAGTCCCATGTTCCTAGCCATGCCCTAAGTTCATCTGCCTTTCCTGTTAGGCCCCTTGCATTGAAATAAATGCAGTTTAATTCACCTTGTTCTCTGCTTTGTTCCTGCCTGTCCTGACTGTTCAACTTGCTCCTTTTCCCAATGGTACCAGTCTCAGACTGATCTCTTTCCTCACTATCTCCCTGGGTTCCATTGCCCCCCACCTTACTAGCTTAAATCCTCCCAAACAGCTCTAGCAAATCCCCCTGCCAGTATTTTAATCCCCTTCCAATTCAGGTGCAATCCATCCTTCTTATACAGGTCACTTATACCCCAAAAGAAATTCCAGTGATCCAAAAATGTGAACCCTTTTCCCCTGCACCAGCTCCTCAGCCATGCATTCATCTGCTCTATCCTCCTATTCCTAAACTCACTAGCTCATAGCACCGAGAGTAATCCAGATATTACTACCCTCAAGGACCTCCTTTTTAAATTCCTGCCTAATTTCCTATGTTCTCCCTTCAGAATCTCATCCTTTTTCCTTCCTATGTTGTTAGTTGCATTGAGTACAATTGATGTTGGTCCCATTCCCCTTTAAGAATATTCTGTCCTCTCTCTCGAGAGTACCTTGATCCTGGCATCAGGGAGGCAACACACCATTCTGATTTCTTGCTGTTGGCCACAGAAACATCTGCCTCTGACTAGATAGCCCCCTATTGCAATGGATCGCTTGGAACTTGACGTACTCCTCATACATAAGAGCCTTTCTTGGTACCAGAAACTTGGCTGTTCATGCTACATTCCCTTGAAAGTCCATCACACCCTGCATTTTCCAAAACAGCATACTTGTTTGAGATAGGGATAGCAACAGGATCCTTCTCCTATCATACATAGGATCATAGAATCCCTACAGTGTGGAAACAAGCCATTTGGCCCAACAAGTCCATACCAACCCTCCAAAGAGAAATCTTTCCAAACCCATTCCACTACTAGTCTACATTTATCCCTGACTAATAGAACCTAAACACCCCTGAACACTATGGGCAATTTAGCATGGCCAATTCATCCAACCTGCACATGTTTGGATTGTGGGAAGGAACTGGAGCACTCAAAGAAAACCAACACAGACACTCAGAAAATGTGCAAACTCCATACAGACAGTCACCTGAGGCTGGAATTGAACCAGGTATCTGGCACTGTGAGGCAGCAGTGCTAACCACTGAGCCACCATGCCGTTTTCTTGATACACTGAAAAAAAATGTAAGCATCATAAAAGACAAACAGTTTAAACCACATGTAGATGTAAAAAAGGTTTGGATATGGTATTGCCTTGTGGATGAGTTATTTGCCCAATCTTCAAAGGATCTCACTGCAACGTGAAGCAGCAGTAATCTGTACCACGTTATCTCCCAAACAAAAGCAAAAAATGAAGCAAATTCATCATTCATTTTAGTGCTCGCTTTGGGTGCTTGCTCTGAACAAATTTGCTATTTTTGCAAATAGCCAACCATGAATACATTTGAAAAGTAATTAATCATCTGTGAACTGCCTTGAATAATTTAGATACTGTAAACATGCAAGATGCTTTGTTTTCATTTTAACATCTCACTATGATGAGCAATCCTAAAATAAATGGGAAGATTAGGAAATTGATACAAATTGAAAGGATACTCCTCACTGCCGCGAATGTCTACCACTAGTAGTTTGGGCTTCCCCGATTTTGTCTTTTTGGTGGGCATCTTGGAGCTTATGGCTCCCGACAAGTCACAAAGATCAATTCGATCCTTTGCAGAAGTCCGTGGTGATAGTTCAGTCTCCAGTTGATTTAATCGAATGGATTCATGAGAGCGATCAGTCCTGACTGTAACTCATCTACCTGACTGTATCTGCGGTTTTTCTCCCTTCCTAAAACTGCCATCCATCACACCCCCAGCTTCTGTAAATTCCTCATTGCCTCTAACTGCTGATCCAATCCACCCATGCAATATGATAGGATTTGCAATCAAACACACTTACTGCAGACATAATCATCGGTAACATGGAAACTCTCCCTAAACTCCCACATCCAACAGGAAGAGCATGTAACTCTACTAGAGGTCACCCTTTGCATCTTAACAGTCTGCAGAAAATAGCACTGTCATACTGCTCTAAAAAACACTACTCCAGGCTCACTTACTACCTATGTTTTATATTTTTTAATTTTAATCGAGACAGATTTCAATAAAACATATAACTAAAAAGAACCCACTCTACTTACTATTAAAAGCCATCCACTTAACTGTTCCTGTGCTAAGAGCTCCCTCACACAGGTTCCTCCAAGGTCAGCTGTGAATTTAACTGTTTATTAATTATTTTTAGATGAACTCCGATGTCCAGAAGTATTTGAACTCAAACAGCAAAGGCAGTAGCTGTGCAGATTCATTACTGTGTCAGACTGCAGTGTTTGTTTGTTTCTTTCTTTATTCCTTCCTTCCTTTCTTTCTCTCTCTTTCTCTATCTCTCTTTCTTTCTCTCTCTCACTAACCATGTGGTCTCTGCCTATATTCTCCTCCTCCTCTTTAAGGTGCTGTTGTTTTGATCAATATTCCCCAAAGTTCCAAAACAATGCACCATCTTATAAATCAGTAATTAATGCTCCGGGATTTGAGGAAATCACTTCCAACATCTAAAATACCTCAAAAAAGGAGCAGCTCTTACAGCCACAATTTTTCCCTGTCTCTATGTTGAAATATCCAGAATCCTGTGTCTACTTGTGAGGCCTTTAGGATTTTTTCATTTGGAACAATGGAAGCAGCCTGGCTAGCTCTCATAGACCAGGCTTCCCAGTTTTATTTTAGTTTTCAGGTTGAGTTTAATCAGAAGCTCTTTGGGGTCTCAAAAGAGTTGGAAGTTTCAGTGAACGATTCCTAGCTGCTATTCTCTCTGAAACTTCTTTTGATGTTTCTTCCTTCTGGATTGGAGAACTGCATGTAAGAATCTGTGTCCTAATTTGCCTTTTTTGCCAAGGAGTGTGTTTATGGGATGTTACTACATTTGAACAGTGAATTAGTGATATAACTATTACTGTAACTATTATTCGGTTACGTTTACCAATAGTTACGTTATTCCAAATTCCTCTATCTTTTGTGTGCATTTTAACAATAGTGTTTAAATAAATTGTGTTTTGCTTAACTTCAAGTAATTTGATCAGTCGCATCGCATCTGGAATACAGCACTTTACATCTACCTTTAAAATAAGAAAAAGTTAGGTTCTAAGCTACCTTCTTAAAAAATCTTGAGGGGGTCTGCTCTGGTCCATAACACTTGTCAACAGGTGATGACAAACAGCTCTAAAGAAACTAAAGCATGAAGGGCACGATCTGTGTACAGAGAAACAGAATTAATGTTTCAAGGTCTCCATTTTGTTTCCTCCACAACCCCAACCCCATCAGTATCTGGTTTTCTTGGTTTTGCTTTCAGCAGAACCAATCTATGTTCTGTTATTAACATTTATTCTGGCTATATCACTCTTCTTTTAACCAATTGCCACAGTCTTTTGTTCCATGATACTGTAATGTCTAACCTCCCTCATCCTCGAACCTTTCCTTGACGTTCCCTTCTCTACTGCTGGTTCCTTCCCACCATTTTTTAAAAAGAGGTTAAACTACTTTTTCCTTCCGTTCTGAACAAGTGTCATATTGGAGTTAAGATGTTTACTCAATATACCGTGGACACTGGAAAACTGAAATAAAAACAGAACAGTCTGGCAGCATCTGGGCTGTGAGATATAGAGTTAATATTTCATAACAGCTCTTCTTCATAACTGAAGGGAGTGGAATAACGATAGGTTAATTGCCAGCTAAAATAAGCTAGCAAGCCACTCAGCAGCTAGTAACTCCCAATAAATGTCTGAAACTGGTCGGAACACCCGGCAACAATCTAGGCACTGGAAACGGCATGGCAAACACTGCACTGTTGACCCTGAAAAGCCCTCCTTACTTACATCAGGGGAATAGTTCAAAATTGAGAGAACTATCTCACAGACCAGCCTGACATTGTCATAGTTGCAGAATCATACCTTATAGGAAAAACCATCTCCATCCCTGGGTATATCGTGTCCCATCATCAAGACAGATCCAAAGATAGTGGGCATCCAAATCTCATGAAGTCTTGTGAAGGAGGTCAAATATGGGCAAGAAAACCTCCTGCTGATCACAACCCAGTGACCATTGTGGGTAATGAAATCAGAACTCATCCATGTTGTGCATCACTTGGAAGAAGCACCGAGGGTGGCAAGGACACAGAATATATTCTGGGTGGGGAGCATCAATGTCCATCACCAAGGTGTCTCAGCAGCACCACAACTGACTGGACTAGTTGAGTCCTAAAGAACGTAGCTGCTAACTGGGTCTGTCAGAAGTCACACAACACCAGGCCATAATTCAAAAAGTCTATTTGAGATCACAAGCTTAGAGAGCACTGCTCCTTCGTCAGATGAAGTCACTGGCACCTCCAGAACTGGGTCTGTGGCAGGTGATGATGGAACTAACAAGAGGAGAAAACATAATTGACCTCATCCTCAATAATATGCCTGTCACAGGTATATCTGTCGATGACAGTATTGGTAAGCGTAACCAATGCAAAGTCTGAGTGGAGACAAAATTCCATATTTACTTTCAGGAAACCCTCCATTGTGTTGAGTGGTGCTACCAACAAATCTAGTACCTCAAAATAGGCACTGTGGGCTATTAGCTACAGCTCCACACATCTGAAAAATGTGTTGCTGGAAAAGCGCAGCAGGTCAGGCAGCATCCAAGGAGCAGGAGAATCAAGATGCTGGATAAGCCCCTGAAGAAGGGCTTATGCCTGAAACGTCGATTCTCCTGCTCCTTGGATGCTGCCTGACCTGCAGCGCTTTTCCAGCAACACATTTTTCAGCTCTGATCTCCAACATCTGCAGTCCTCACTTTCTCCTAGCTCCACACATCTGCAACCTCACAGTTTGCTATATCCCCACTGTACCATTAACATCAACCAGTGGATCAATCTCAATTCAAAGGAGAGTGCAGGAGGGCATGCCAGAAACAGTTCCAGGCATACCTGAAAAATGAGGTGTCAATTTGGTGAAGCTACAAAGCAGAACTACTTGCGTGTCAAACAGCATAAGCAGCAACTGATTGACAGAGCTAAGCAATTCCTCAATCAATAAATTGATCTGAGCTCTGCTGCTCTGATGCATCCAGTTGTGAATGGTGATAAACAGTTAAATAATTGACTGCAAAAAGACACTCCAGAAATACGCTCATCATCCGTGATGCAGTAACTCACTCAGGACAAAAACAAGACTGAATCATTTACAAGCATTTTTAGCTAAAAGTACCAAATGATTGTTCTATCTCAGCATCTTCCAGAGGTCCCCAGCTTTACAGGTGCTAGTCTTCAGCCTACTTGATGCACTGCATATGAAATGATGAAGGCACTGCATGCTGCAAAGGCTATGGGCTCTGATAATAGTTCCAGCTATAGTCCTCCACATAGTGCTCTGCAGTTAGCCACCCTAGCCAAGCTGCTCCAATTCAGTCACAACACTGACAATGTGGAAAATTGCCCACATATGCCCTTGTCCTTAAAGAAAGGGCTATTTCAACTCAGCCAATCAATGCTCCATCAGATTATTGTTAACCATGAGCTGAACATCAAAACACAACCACATTTACTTTAAACTATAAATCCTAAAACTGAAGTTCCGTTTCTGCTTTCTGTCTCACCTCCAGAAAGGCATTGGCTAATTGTTAGGCTCTTGAGACATTTCCTGGGAGCCAACATGAGGATATGCAACAATTTATACAATCATAGAGTCATACAGCACAGAAACAGACTTTGATTCAACCAGTTCAAGCCGAACATAATCCCACTTCTGATTTCTCCTCAGTGTTTCAGTTATTCACTAACGTATGATGATCCTTCCAAGCACTTCTAGTTGAGCAATCCTCCACTTTCTCTTCAAAACCTCACAATCATAGATTTCTCAGATGAATCTTAGGTTTCACTGCACTCTTGCATAGTTCCTGAGTTGTGCATCTGATTTTTGATAGTCCTTTTGCAACTGGCCTACAGCCTCTTTATAGCTCTTAACAAACTGTTTTTCTCTACCTGCAGAACTCAGAATTCAAATCATCAATTTGAGTGCTGTAACACCAAAGGCCCTTTAGAAAAATCCCACAGAATTCTAGAATTCCAACCAAGGTTCTACACTTAAATACCCATCTCTTTGGCAACAGAGTTAATAGAGATGTCCGATACATATTTATTTGAATTAACTTGTTTTCTTCAAAATCAAAGTTCTGATTCTAGGGTTCTTCCAATTCTAATTAAGTGCTGTGGATGAAGTACATAGATTTCCAGAAGGAATTTGCTCAGGTGTCACATCAAAGATTATAGCTGAAAATAAAACTCATGTTGTTGGCTTTAACATATTGGCATGGACAGAAGATTGGCTTGCTAACAGAAAATAGAAAATAGGAGTAAGTGAATCTTTTTCAGGCTAATAGGAGCTCATAAATCATGTGCCACATATGTCAGTGCTGGGGCCTCAACTCTTTACAAGTTATATAAATGATTTGGATGAAGAGACCAAATGATTCGTAGCTAAAGTTGCTGATGACATAAGAATAAATAAGAAAGTGAGTGATGAAGAGGACATAAGGAGCTGGATGGACCCTAGCCTAAAGAAAGTTGAACACAAGGTGAAAAGATACAACTGAACATTTGGCACTGGGACATTCAAGTGAACATTCGTCATCTACTGTTATTGGCAAAATTAGGCAACAACTTTTGGGTTAAACAGAAAGCCTTAACAATTAAGAATAAGAAATTGGTTAAAAATGCTTGGGAAAAAGTGATGCAACTGAAGGGTTTCTTAAACCTCACTGAGGAGCAGCAAGCCAGACTAGAGATATTTTGAAGCCCTTAAATACACCTATTGAAGGTACTACTGATATTGTTTATAAATTGTGTGTGTTTAACATCAGAGGCCAGGAAAAGAGGCAGAATATTGATCTAAATGTGACTGCAGTGAGATGTCAAGTGAATCTTTGCACTAAAACATCACATTGCATGATGTCATCTAACTGTCTTAAAAGTACGCTACCTTTCTGGGATCTACGCAATATCCTCACTTTTTCTTATAAAGATTGAGAATCATTTTCAGATGAACATATATAAAGATGCACATAGATACATTTTATTTATGGAACGATGTTCATAGGTTGGAAGTACTTTAGAGAAAGTTTACCAGACTGATACCTGAAATAAGCAATTGCCTTATGAGGGAAGGTTTGACAGGCTGGGCCAGTTTAGAACAGTCTGATATGATTTAATTGAACCATCTTCTGAGGGGATTTGACCTGTAGATGTTAAAAGCATGTTTCCTCTTATGGAAGAAACTAGGACAAGAGGGTCATAGTTTAAAAATAAAGAGGTACCCATTTAAAACAGGATAGAGGAAACAATTTTTCTCTCAGAAGGTTGTTTGTATTTGGACTTCCCTTCCTCAAATGGCAGAAGATGCAAAATCTTTAAATATTTTTAAGGCAAAGGTAGATAGATTCTTGATGACCACGGCGCTGAAAGAGTATTTGAGAATATGCAAGCATATAGAGTTGAGATTCAAATCAGATCAGCCATGATCTTATTGAATGGCGGAGCAGGCTTGAAGGGCCAAGTGATTTACTCTTGTTCCTTGTTCACATGTAACTGGGTGAAATAGTGAATCACCAGAATGTAAAGGTGTGATATAGAAAATGCTGTGCATTTCAATTCAGAAGAAACCTCATAGAGAAGGAGAGGTTCTGTTGATTTTTGAGGTTAATGGCATTGACGTGTTTCACATAACATGATCAACTGATCAATGTCCTTATTGCTACCAGGCCATAAGGTGGACATGCCAATGTCTTAGCTTTTTCTCGTGTATTCATTAGACCTATATATAAATGATCCAGCATGTTTTGACATAGACCATCTAGAATTATCACTTGTTTACATTTGAAAATTACATTCCTAGGTAGCTCGAGATAACCTCTAGAAAGCAAATGCTTGCTCAGGGACCACTTGAATGCATTAAGGTCACCCACTGATGATCATTTTTTGACATGTAACAGCTGTTTTCATTAAACATAGCTTTCTGAAGCTGCCCTGTGTTGCTGTGACCATCAGCTTCTATAATGTCCACTTGTATGACTAAGGGGATATCTTTGTCTTAGTACTTTTAGTGCTTGACTAAGAGCATCATAAATAATCTGGTTTGTATTGTACTTCTAGATCTTCACAAGTAGCTGGTGAGGTTGTGGAGGTGCAATTGTGAGTGGCTTCTGACAAGTTATTTCCAATGCTTTGTTGTCAGTATGAACAATGTGGAATCATTGCATTCCAAAAACTAGAACAAGAGGGTTCTTTCATTGTTGGAGTACTTTATCAGAGCTGTCATAAGAAGCTTGGAACAAACACAATAAGCTTATCATCCTGTATAAACAAGTTCCGAGGTCTCCTGAGAAGCATCTACTCCCAAAATGCTAAGCATAAAGGGGTCATAGTATTTAAGAACATACTTACCAAAGAATAAAGCATTTTTGAGATTTGGAAAATATGCTGGTGGTCTTCCTGCAACACTTATGGTGTACTTTTGCAAATGGATCTCGAAGAAATAAGACTTTAATCACAAAATTCAGAATATATAGGGATTAAGAAAAAGAATTGAAGAAGATTACATTGGGATATCTCTCAATGACTCTATGAGTTGCAATGCCATTGTAAGTCAGCTTTTTCTTGTTATGTAGGTACTTTTGCACATTTTTTAATTTGATAGGATAATGTCTACCACCATTTGATGAGTAAATTTATCCAAGGTAATTGATTTGGACCATGTTGAATAGAGAAACTTGTTTTTTGAGCACTGAAATGTCATTTGGGATACAGAGACAAACTAATAAAATTCACAGTAATAAACTTAAGTGTTGTTGAAATATATCTTGGCTAACAGATAATCCAAATGGTAATCAAAGAAATTAATATCTACCAAAACATATTCTAAAAGTTGTCAGATCCTGTGACTCTGGGGAAAGATGTACGGGAGAAAGTGAGGGCTGCAGATGCTGGAGATTAGAGCTGAAAATGTGTTGCTGGAAAAGCGCAGCAGGTCAGGCAGCATCCAAGGAACAGGAGAATCGACGTTTCGGGCATAAGCCCTTCTTAGTCTGCATACCTCGACATGGTCCTGTCCCCCTTAGTCCAAGAACTCCCCACCTATGTTCGGGACACCACCCACTCCCTCCACCTCCTCCATGATTGTCGCTTCCCCGGTCCCCAACGCCTTATCTTCACCATGGACATCCAATCCCTGTACACCTCCATCCCCCATCACGAAGGACTGAAAGCCCTCCGCTTCTTCCTTTCCTGCCGTACCAACCAGTACCCTTCTACTGACACCCTCCTTCGACTGACTGAACTGGTCCCCACCCTGAACAACTTCTCTTTCCAATCCTCCAAACCAAAGGAGTAGCCATGGGCCCCAGCTATGCCTGCCTCTTCGTAGGATATGTGGAACAGTCCATCTTCCGCAGCTACACTGGCATCACCCTCCACCTTTTCCTCTGCTACATCGATGACTGTATCGACGCTGCCTCGTGCTCCCACGAGGAGGTTGAACAGTTCATCCACTTTACCAACACCTTCCACCCCGACCTCAAATTCACCTGGACCATCTCAGATTCCTCCCTCCCCTTCCTAGACCTTTCCATTTCTATCTCGGGTGACCGAATCGACACGGACATCTACTATAAACCGACCGACTCCCACAGCTACCTAGACTACACCTCCTCCCACCCTGCCCCCTGTAAAAACGCCATCCCATACTCCCAATTCCTTCGTCTCCACCGCATCTGCTCCCAGGAGGACCAGTTCCAAAACCTTACAACCCAGATGGCCTCCTTCTTCAAGGACCGCAATTTCCCGCCAGACGTAGTTGACGATGCCCTCCACTGCATCTCTTCCACTTCCCGCTCCTCTGCCTTTGAGCCCCACCCCTCCAACCGCCAACAGGACAGAACCCCACTGGTCCTCACCTACCACCCCACCAACCTCCATGTACAACGTATCATCCGCCGTCATTTTCGCCACCTCCAAAAGGACCCCACCACCCCTCCCCTCCCCTCCCCTGTCAGCATTCCGAAAAGACCACTCCCTCCGTGACTCCCTCGTCAGGTCCACACCCCCCACCAACCCAACCTCCACTCCCGGCACCTTCCCCTGCAACCGCAAGAAATGCAAAACTTGCGCCCACACCTCCCCCCTTACTTCCCTCCAAGGCCCCAAGGGACACTTCCATATCCGCCACAAATTCACCTGCACCTCCACACACATCATCTATTGCATCCGCTGCACCTGATGTGGCCTCCTCTATATTGGGGAGACAGGCCGCCTACTTGCGGAACGTTTCAGAGAACACCTCTGGGACACCCGGATCAACCAACCCAACCACCCCGTAGCCCAACACTTTAACTCCCCCTCCCACTCCACCAAGGACATGCAGGTCCTTGGACTCCTCCATCCCCAGACCAAGGCAACACGACGGTTGGAGGAAGAGCGCCTCATCTTCTGCCTGGGAACCCTCCAACCACAAGGGATGAACTCAGATTTCTCCAGTTTCCTCATTTCCCCTCCCCCTACCTTGTCTCAGTCAAATCCCTTGAACTCAGCACCGCCTTCCTAACCTGCAATCATCTTCCTGACCTCTCCGCCCCCACCCCACTCCGGCCTATCACCCTCACCTTGACCTCCCTCCACCTATCGCATTTCCAAAGCCCCTCCCCCAAGTCCCTCCTCCCTACCTTTTATCTTAGCCTGCTGAACACACTTTCCTCATTCCTGAAGAAGGGCTTATGCCCGAAATGTCGATTCTCCTGTTCCTTGAAAGATGTATGGGCCAATATCCTTTCTTGGCATCAAGCTTGGAAAATTGCTTTGGACCCGAGACATGGGATTAAGCTGTCCAGGGTGGAAATTTTGTGTAGGTATCTCTTCGGTGTAATATTCAGTGTCCTTGGCTATAAACATATAAATATCATGCCATCTCTCTTAAAAATACAGGCAATGAAGCCGTACTAATCAGTCTCGTATTCAACTGTTTGACAATGTTGTTTTGTATCATTGAATCTATTTCCAGTTTGTGATTCTTCTGAATGTGAATACTTGCAAGGAGTATTGATGATGAGTTCATCATCATCTATCAAATGTTACATTGCATCACTTGTAAGATGGTCATTCAAATCAAACCATCTGCGTAAAGATTAGTCAGATCACAGATAAACTCCATTTTGCGGTCTGGAATATTTGACATGTCTGGATTTGACATATTTGTTACTTTGTGGATTATAATATATTGATCTGTGTTTGTTGGTAGCCCAGTGCAGCTGGTTAATTGGTTTCAATGATGTGAATGGTTTCAAATGTCTGTCTTGAGGAGTTGTATTGTCACTTAAGATGGATAATACCAATGCAGGGGATGTTGGAACAATTGTAACTCTGCCTGTTTCCCATGAACACTTCATGAAAGATGTGTGAAGGGTTGATGGTATGTTCCTTGGCTTTGTTTGGAATTTCCTTTTGGAAGGAGATCATGGATGTACGGGCAATGACCAGTTCAATAGCCATTTCAGCTGAGTTAACTTTCAGTGAAATTATATTCTCTACCTTTGCGTCAATACCTGTGTAGAAATTGGTTGCTTGTTAACATGGCTGTTGTTGGCATGACATTAAGTTTCAAGATTAGAGTAGTGCTGGAAAAGCACAGCAGGTTGGGCAGCATCTGAGGAGCAGGAAAATTGACATTTTGGGCCAAAGCCCTTCATCAGGAACTTAAGTTTGTAGATCTTGAAGTTGACTCAGACATTAAGCTGATCTTCCCAAAGCTGGTATATGTTGTAAGGATCTTTGTGGTCACCATTGGAGATATGGGAAGGTTTTTATTCTTTTTATCCTTCATTTCCTTAAGCAATAAGAAATTTTACTCTATCTTTTTTATCAGCTACTTATTGATCTATGATGTAAAGGTTTATCCTTTCCTTAAATATCTGACACCATGTCAGTGGAGTATCAGTCATGTACAAATGTTTTCTTTTCATCTGTACTATGCAGTTTGATGTTCTTTAAAATTGTCAGTATATAATGGATCTATGTTTAAGTGTAGTTCTTTTGTTTTGTTTTAAGTATCTTGGTAACTCTTTGTTATTCTTAATGCATGAAAACTTTCTGCTTTATATAAGATGTCAGTGACACCACACCTGACTCTCTTGCTGCTGTCATGCTGTTTCTGAAAAAACAAAATGATGGAAGGACTGGACATGGGAATAATAGAGAACAGTTTCTTTTTCCTAGCATTTTTGGCTATACTTCATTCTGTGATTGTTTTGCCAGGTTGGGGGTACACTTACAAAGCTGCAATTATTTTAATCGGGTACACTTTGGTCTCCTGGTATTTAAATCATCATTTAAGTGTGTTTCTGTATTCTTTAAACATTTAAGCTTGTCTCATGCTCTAGTGAATCTTTTGGAATCTTTGCCAAATTTGCAGCTGTAAAATACACCATTAATTTCTCCACAGAGTGGAAATTTGTTTTCATTATCCTTGTAGAGATTTCCCCAATTACACAATCTCAATGTTGAGAGGAGAAATACTTTCCCAGAAATAATGTGGAAAATTGAAGTACAACTAATCTTTGTTATATTCGTATGCATTCTTAACAGCAAACTGACAGCAACTTGTCCAAGGATGATTATATAGGAAGGGTCACCCAAGAAAAATGAAAGGAATTTAAAATAAATCTTTTCAGGTGTGGCAAAAAGTGGCTCTGATCATGGATTTAAAGAATAGATAAGCACGACTTGTATGGTTTCCTGTTTTCTTAGTTTGTCAGGGTGTCTCACTATTGTGACTGGAATTAGACCAGTTTGTATTGATTAATGTTTATTATTGAAAGACATTATTTGAATGAATCCAGGTTTTACAGTCTGCCAGTCAGTTTTCACTTTCAGTTTAAAGAAAGACTACAAGCATTAAATATGTTTTGAACTTTTGCCAAACAATCATATTTAATATTTCCTGTCAATCTGCAGGCATCATTATCCAGGCTGTCTTCATCAGTTGGCATGACCACTGGCTTCATTCATAGGTAAAAAATCTCACCTTTCTGTCCTGGATAGCCTTCAGAAGAGGCATTGTTAAAGTGTGGTGCTCTCGGAATACAGGGAGAACTAGCCAGAGGGTGGTGGTGTAGGGTTGTTTTTCAGATTGGAGGCCTGTGACCAGTGGAGTGCCACAAAGATCATGGCTGGGTCCACTACTTTTCGTCATTTATATAAATGATTTGGATGTGAGCATAAAAGGTATAGTTAGTAAGTTTGCAGACAACACCAAAATTGGAGATGTAGTGGACAGCGGAGAAGGTTACCTCAGATTACAACAGGATCTTGACCAGATGGTCAATGGGCTGAGAAGTGGCAGATGGAGTTTAATTCAGATAAATGCGAGGTGCTGCATTTTGGGAAAGCAAATCTTAGCAGGACTTATACACTTAATGGTAAGGTCCTAGGGAGTGTTGCTGAAAAAAGAGACCTTGGAGTGCAGGTTCATAGCTCTTTGAAAGTGGAGTCACAGGTAGATAGGATAGTGAAGAAGGCGCTTGGTATGCTTTCCTTTATCGGTCAGAGTATTGAGTAAAGGAGTTGGGAGCTGAAAATGTGTTGCTGAAAAAGTACAGCAGGTCAGGCAGCATCCAAGGAACAGGAGAATCAACGTTTCGGGCATCAACGTCGATTCTCCTGTTCCTTGGATGCAGCCTGACCTGCTGCGCTTTTCCAGCAACACATTTTCAGCTCTGATCTCCAGCATCTGCAGTCCTCACTTTCTCCTAAAGGAATTGGGAGGTCATGTTGTGGCTGTACAGGTCATTGGTTAGGCCACTGTTGAAATATTGCGTGCAACTCAGGTCTACTTCCTATCAGAAAGGTGTTGTGAAATTTGAAAGGGTTCAGAAAAGATTTACAAGGATGTTGCCAGGGTTGGAGCATTTGAGCTATAGGGAGAGGCTGGGGCTGGGGCTGGGGCTGTTTTCCCTGGAGCGTCGGAGGCTGATGGGTGATCTTATAGGGGTTTACAAAATTATGAGGGGCATGGATAGGATAAGTAGAGAAAGTCTTTTCCCTGGGATGGGAGAGTCCAGAACTCGAGAGCATAGGTTTAGGGTGAGTGGGGAAAGCTATAAAAGAGACCTCAGGGGCAGGTTTTTCACACAGAAGGTGGTACGTGTATGGAATGAGCTGCCAGAAGAAGTAGCGGAGACTGGTACAACATATAAAAGGTATTTGGATGGTGTATGAATAGGAAGGGTTTGGAGGGATATGGGCCGGGAGCTGGCAGGTGGGACTAGATTGGGTTGGTATATGTGGTTGGCATGGACAGGTTGGACCAAAGGGTCTGTTTCTGTTCTGTACATCTCTATGACTCTATGACAATGTTTGTAAGGTCTTTTAACATCTCCAGGCTTTGGTGCAGCTGCATAAATCTGTTCCACATAATGAAATGGTACATGTTAAGTTGGGCATGGTGTAGTGACTCAACTTGATTATGATCTGATGTGGTGGGAAATGGCCAATTACTAGTGTTTGTTCATCATATTAAAATAATGAACAAAGAGGCGGGACTGTGATATTATGGATTTCAGACGTTTAATAATTGTTGATGGACTGAATTAATCAACAAAAGATAAGCTATTACACACAGTAATAACTCTGTCTGGGATAAACTATTAGAAGATAAAGGACAAACTTATACAGGAATTGAAAGCAATTAGCCATGTCTGGGAGTGAAAGCTACATAGACAAAACTGCAATGACACCTGCTTGATAAACTGGAGGCTTTATGCCACAAGGATAACTGATCATCCTGCAGAAGAATTTAAGGCGTTAATCACAGAAAAGCTGTGTCTTCAAACAGTCAGTCAATGCCAATGTTAAGTGGTACTTGAAATTCCACGAGTACGGTTAACTGTTTCATTACTGCTGGACTCAAACCCACATGTGGCTTGTCCAGTTCTGTGAACGGTATAGGGTCAAACAATAGTTTTATCAGTCTGTTGTCATTCCTTAAGTGCTGTCCCTATAAGTCTTCCTCTTTTTCTACTGCATAAGGTAGAACCTCTTTAACTCTCATATAAAGATTTTACTTAAACTTCCTGTCCCACGAGTTAATTTCCTTAATTTACTGTCATCAATTCATATGGGAATTTTCCCATTTTTATTTGCATGCTGTATATACTACACAAGGTTACATTTATTTGATGTTGACCGCTCTTTCCTGCTTCCTGTATTAACTTGTTCATCGTGCCAGCATGTGATTCTTAGATGTTAACAATACGAAATGCAGTGCTGTTCATGTTGTCACCTGCCTTACTACTAAGTTCAGGGATATCATTCATCACACCCAGTATATATTTAACTTGAGAAGTTAATTGATTTAATCAATCTCTTATAACACTGATTCTATGCCATTAACTGCAGAGACACCTGCACCCTAAATGCCTGTAGTATCTTCTATCAAATTCCTGCACTTCCTGTTTTTGCCCTTCTCTTGATTAACAACATTGACTAGTTCTTAATGAATGCCAAGTAAAGCTTTTGGACACCATGATGGTAACTGAATACCTGACAGATTCAGAATAACTGGTATCAATTCATGATGGACATTCTCATACAACACTTTACCTGTGTTTCGCATAGCCATTCCTCATCTGTGTCCTTCTTTTCTTAAAGGACAGTGCAGGGTTTTCAGTCACTTCTGATGTAAGTGCAAGTGTGATCAGAAATTCTGTGCATATCATCAACACAAATAGACTTGACTTCTGTGTCACATGTAAAATTAATATTTGAAGTTGTGGGCAGAGGCGTCTCCCAGTGTTGTCAGTCTACACATGTTAGTATTTGATTATGTATACATATCATGTCCACTTCCACTGAGCACTGAATTCTGACTGCTGACTCTATACTTCACTTGTAAAAGCCAAGCCAGCATTACAATTCCAATAATCAGCTTCAGTGTTTACCTAAAGCTCAAAACCAAAGATCAAGGTAGTTCCTGCTCTTATTTACCATTTATCAGTTTACACAGATCTTTAATTTGAATTTTGTTCCTCCAAAATTTGTCCTCATCAGTCTTGTTGCCTGTGACATATTGTGTACAGACACTTCAATCAATTTGTTAATCCAAAGAACATATGTACTCTTTATGAGGCAAAGTTAGTCTTAATAACTTTATTTTCTCTCTCTCTTTCCCTTGACATACTCTCTCTCTGATACTGTTACTGACTATCTCTCTCTTCCTAAAATTTGTCACAGGGATATGGGAATCATTGAATTTGGGATTTGGCTTTTGCCAAATTTTCATTCTAGTCTTTTTAAGTCTAAGGTGTATCAGAAAAGTACATTACATTCTGACACTCCAGGAGATACGTCTTAGCCTTCTTGTGGCTGAGTTTAGCCACACCCTTAACTAACCTAGCTTCATATTTAGCCGTTCATTTATCTCACTTTTCAAAACACCTGGTTGATGGCCAAATTTCTGGTCGATTGCCTGTTCTCATTTATGTTGTTGGATTTTCATTGAATCTTCATTTTTACTTTGGGCTTGAACCAGACTGGTGTATGTGAATACTGGGAACCTTTATCTGAGCATGGCAGAAAGGCACTGGGGTCAGATTTATAATCACACTGTCAGTCCTGAACTGAATAAAATATATCTTCACACTCAACCAGTCCCCAGTTGAGATTACTCTTTTCCTTTTCTAATTTTTGTCTGGGTCCCAAAACACATTGAAAGCCTCTCTGGTTGGAAATCTGTGGCTCTAAGACATGTTGGTGTTTAGAATGATCAGCATTCTGCACTTGTTGCTCACGCTGTCCTTGATACATACTTAGGTGCTGCCTGGAGATCTTTATATTTACTTTCCAGTTCCTGAGTCTTAAATTTTGACTCCTGAACTTGCCTCAGTGTCTTTTCAGCATTTCTATTCAAATCAGTTTTGATCATTTGAGAGGTAAACTATCCTCTCTGGATTGTTAATCTCTAGGGATTGAACCTTTCCCTTTAAATCTGTTTTAACATCCCTTTCCTGATGAACAGTCTGTTGGGTATAAAGTTTCTGTTTTAGGTCTGCATTTTCTGACTTTAATTCCACATTTACTGACTTCAACTCACTTATCTCAGCATTTCTCTGCTTTAACACATACTTCACATACCAAAATTCTGCAAAAAGATAATAAATTCCCACAGACTTCCTGACTGACTCTAACAAATAGTCTACAAGCTTCACAATACTCTCTCTGCTTTATTAACTTCTTATTCAAATATTCCTTAACCAAACTCACCCATTCAGATTAATTGTCTGCCATAATTTCAAAGCTAAGTTTCAATCAGAAATCAGAAAATTACATACCTCCATCCTCATCCATCTGACACGATTTCTGATAATACAAGGCTGGTAAGTTCAACCTCAAAGCAACTTAAACTCACTTCTTATAAAAGTCCACCCAGGGACGCCAATTGTTGTGTGTAAATCACCACAAGTTACCTTTTAATTGGCTACTTATTAAGAAATTGATAGACAATCAAATACTGAAACAAAAATTTAAATTTTATTGCATGTAGCAACCAAATAAAAGACCCCCTAGAGTAGGCAGGTGAAAGCCTACCATCCAACTTAGCTATTACCTGATTAATAATGAAATCTGGCCAGGACTTCAACCAACAGTGGTCTGTCTTTGGAAATTTCCAGGGTTCAATCCTTCTGCACTGTTGTTCTTTGACGTTCAGCTCAGGTGGGGTTCTGGTGTTCGATTCTTACATAGATTTTTGTCCTTTGGTTTACGTGTGATATTATTGATGGCTTTTTTAAAAGTCTTTTTATCCAAATTACTGCAAGTCTGCAGCTGACTTTCTTATCAGAAGTAATTTCTTTGTTTCAAGTCAGAGAGTTATAGAGATGTACAGCATGTAAACAGACAGTTTGGTCCAACTTGGCCATGCCGACCAGGTATCCTAAATTAAGCTAGTCCCATTTGCCAGCATTTGGCCTATATTCCTCCAAACCTTCCTATTCACGTCGCCATTCGGATGCTTTTTAAATGTTATAATTATATCAGCTTCCACCACTTCCTCTTGTAGCTCATTCCATATATGCATCACCCTCTGCGTGAAAACGTTGCCCCTTAGGTCCCTTTTAAATCTTTCCCCTCTCATCTTAACCTATGCCCTCTCATTTTGAACTCCCCTACCCTAGGGAAAAGACCGTTGCCCTCATGATTTTATAAACCTTTATAAGATCACAACCAGAACCTTCGTCACTCCAAGGAAAATAGTCCCAGCCTATTTAGCCTCTCCCTATAGCTCAAATGCTCCAACCCTGGCAACAGCCTTGTAAATCTTTTCTGAACTCCTTTCAAGTTTCACAACATCCTTCCAAGAGCAGAGAGACCAGAATTGAACACACTATTTCAAAAGTTACTTAACTTATGTCCTGCTTCTTCTTTCTTTTGAAATTGACTGACTGTTTGAAGACACAGCTTTCCTGTGATTAACTCCTTAAATTCTTCAGCAGGATGATCAGTTATCCTTGTGGCAAAAAGCCTCCAGTTTATCAAGCAGATGTCACTGCAGTTTTGTCTATGTAGCCTCCATTCCCAGACATGGCTAATTGCTTTCAATTCTTGTATAAATTTGTCCTTGTCCTTTAATAGTTTATCCCAGACAGAGTTATTATTATGTGTAATATCTTGTCTTTTGTTGATTCATTCAGTCCACGAACAGTTATTAATGTTCTTAAATCTATAACATCACAATTGATAAAAAGAAACCTGTCGATTTAATATATTTGGATTTTCATGTGTTGATAAGGTACCACACATTAGGCTGCTTAAGAAGATGAGAGCCCATGGTATTGGAGATAGTCTATTAGCCTGGAATAGAGGATTGGCTAAATATAAGACTGATGGCAACCCGTAACTAATTGCATGCCACAGGGATCTGTGCTGGTGTGCAATTATTTTCAATATATTGTTATGAAGTTGAAGGCATGTACTGTACCTTTAAGAGAGAGTGAATGTTGTTCTGAGAGATTATAAGCACCTGTGATATGACAAGATGGCAGTCCCAGATTATATTGGAAAATTGAAAATATGTAACATTTGGATGTGAAAGGGATACCTGGATTTTGGTTGCTGTTTTGACAACAATTTCAGTTTAATTTATACCCCACGATACTAAAACCCAATCGAGTTTGAATTTATTATTTTGCCAATATTGAACCAATTAGACGACCCAATGTTGAGGGTATAAAAATGTGGACATTTTGAAAGTTGGAGAGAGAGCAACTGCCATCGAGTCAGAAATGCATGAAGACTAACACCTTACTTTCCAAGAAATTAGGAAGCACTCTCTATCAAAGGTACCTTTTCATATGAAACATACTCGCAGTAAAAAGAAAGAAGACAACCCAGGGAGATCTTCAGCCGGAAGAAGAAAGACAGACGATGACAGCAGTTGTGTGGTTTTGAAATAAAGTTGATGTATTTTTAATAAGTGTCCTATTGTTATAGAGTTGGAGGCGGTTAAGAAACAGTTAAGAGAAAGGGGGACTTAGAATTGTGAATAGTTGTTTAATGTTCACTTCTAGAGTTAGAAAATAATTTGATGTTATTTTCTTTAAATGGAATTTGGGAGTTCTCGGTCACTCATATTTTACAGATTATGAGACGAGGTGAGTTTTTCTGGGTGTTTAGTTTAATTAACAGAAGGGTTCACCTCTGTGTTGAAACAATATATCAATGATTTGGATGAGGCAAGTGAAGGTACTATAACTAGGTTTGTGGATGACATAAACATAAGAGGGAAGGAACATGGTGAGGATGTTAGGAAGAGTCTACACACGGATACAGCCAGGTTAAGCAAGTGGGCAGAAAATTGGCAGATGGAATATGATGTGGTGAAATATAAGGTTATATATTTGGCAGGAAGAATAGAGGATCTGAATATTGTTTAAATGGAGAAATACTGCAGAAAGCCACGTAACAGAAGGATTTGAAAGTCTCTGTCCATGAATCACAAAAAGCTAGCATGCAAGTTCAGCAACTATTAAGGAAGGCAAATAGAATGTTGGCCTTTATTTCAAAGGATATGGCATATAAAAGTGGGGAAAATTTTCTAAAAGTATACAAGGCATGAATCAGACTACAGCTGGAATACTGTGAACAGCTTTGTGCATCTTATTTAGGAAAAGACATGCTGGCACTGGAGGCAATCTAGAGAATGCTCACTCTGCTGATACGAGGTATGGAAGGGCTATCTTATGAGGAGAGGTTGATTAGGTTAGTTCCGTACTCTTTGAAAAATAGAAGATTTTTAAGGGATATGCCAGGGTTGATGCAGAAGGGTTGTTTTGCCTTGTGGGAGAGTTTCAGAACAGAGACCATATTCTCAGCATAAGGGCTTACAGATTTAAAACAGAGATGAGGAGGAATTTCTGCTTTTAGAGGCTAGCAAAAGGATAGAATTCTTTACTGCAGAGGGCTGTCAAGGCTGAACCATTAAGTATATTCAAGGTGAAGTTAAACAGTGTTTTCAACCAGTTGGGGAATCAAAGGGGTAAAGGCAAGAAAATGGAGTTGAGGGTTATCAGATCAGCCATCGTGTCACTGAGTGATGGAGCAAGAATAATGATCTGAACGGTCTACTTTTCCTCCCATGTTTTATGTTCTTATGGTTCGGAAACACAACTCATCTGAAAGGCTCTGAGCAACATACCTGCTAATTTTAGTTTTATTTGTGTGGACCTCCAAGGTCCGTATGTGGCAGTGGCTTATGGGATTGGAGGTCAATGCTGCAAACAGCTTTGGCACAGGCGATTGCTTTATGTAGAATCTCAGAATTGCCGTGCGGCCACACGGCTTAGAATTACTTGACAGCAAAACTTTAACCTGCCGGAAAACTGAGCTTTTGCCTCTGATCAAGTTAAATTCCCCCATTCTTGACCTGTACATTCCACCCAATGATCGCAGTTTGCCTTAAAAGCTCTGGAACTTATTTTTACATCTAAAGATTTAGGAGCTGCACTTGCTGCGTGCTTGTCTAATTTTGTGATAAGCCTAATGAGGCAAATAGAATTGACAATGAAGTTTGTTCATTGATATTGTTCTGTCTGTGAAAAGAGCTCAGCCACCTGGTGCATCATTTATCAAGACTGATTCATGTCCGAACTATGCATATCTATTCCATGTCTATCAGTTCTGGTAGTGCAACTTGATGTACAAATTAGTTGGGAAGCTAGGATTTTGAACAATTCAGTGTCTTGATGACTAGTTTTTATAGATCCAAAATAAAATGTCGCTGATTGTATCAGGGACGAGAAACTAAATTGATAGATAAATCCGACAGTCACAAACATTGACAATGGGTGTTTGATTCATATAATTCTAACTCGTGAAGGCTGGTTTTTTTCACATGAGTCACCTTGCATAATACCACTTTTCAAGTTTGATCCCATGTGCATTTTTTCTTTTAAAAGACCAAGTTGCTTTAAAAAATGCTTACGGACTCTGCTTCCATAACAGTTGGTGGTAAAGAATGCCACATTCACACTACCCACTGTTTCAAGAATTTGGTCCCTAAGCAAAGGCATAAGTCAAGACTTGCACTTTTGTGGGGGCTGGAATTTACAACAGGCATTAACTTTGCCTGATTGTATTTTCTGATATTTCATTGGGTGTGGAAACTCTGCTTCTGAGTGGCAGTCATTTTTAAGTCAAAGATATTGCATGGGGTGATGTAGTCGACTGTAAATCCCACAAATTCTGCCCTTGCATCTGATTGAACATGACTTCCATGATAGGTGCAGTCACCAAAACCTACTCATCAAAACTGAAGTGTTTATTTGAGGAGAATATACAGCTGAGGACTGTTTCAACAGTGATTTGGTAATTTCTTAGGACTGACGGGAATTATTGAAAACGTCTTCACTTCAGGAAGCCTTCATTTATATTCCCTAATACCCACACAATTTGGGAGCAACTTTCTGAAGGGAAATCCTACTTGAAATTTCATTTTACTTGATGAGAGGATCAGCTACAAGGCTATAGAGCGTGGCAGATTAATCAAGAAACATTAAAGCACAGCTAAACTATTCCAATGTTTTCCATCCACAGGATGTATTGACCTCATACACTTTCTGAGATTTCTCACATGAGCAGCTTCAATCATGAAGCTTTGAAGATCTCTGCTGTTGCAGAGAGAGATCTACAATCAACATGGACAGAGAAGGTAACTACAGTCTCATCATTAATATGTCAATGACAGTGCAGCACTCCTACAGCACGACATTAAAGTAGCACCTTATAAGCTTACATTCACTTTAATCTATAACGGATAAGGGCAGCAGATGCATGGGAACTTCACCACTTGCAATTTCCACTCTATGGTACTCACCATCTTGACTTGGAAATATATCATCACTCCTTCAGATGTGATAGACCAAAGGGCGATCTCTAAAGCTGTATGGTTCTGTGACTGTATGACCCTCCCCTGTCATTTCCACAATAAGATTTGTCTTCTTTCTCAGTTACAAGTACAACATCTTAGAGATCCACTGACATACTTTCCTTCTTTCAATCCCATGTTGGGTTGAGAGTGTAGCAGACAACATGGTGTGGGATGAGGTGAAGAGCAGTCATATCAAGAATTGAGTCTTGGTTAGAAGATTTTTAAAGTGCTCCTTCCAACAAATGCTGACTATACTGAGTTGGATGCAGCAAGCAATGAAGAAGGCAAATTCATCTCAAGTGGATTTGAATGCAGGAGTAAAAATATCTTGCTGCAATTGTATGGAGGCTTGGTGAGACAGCACCTTGATTATTGTGTACAGTTTCAAACTCCTTATCTAAGAAAGGTTGCAGTTGTCATTTAGCAATTGGAGCAAAGGTTCATTAGACTGTCTCTTGGGAAGGTGGGATTATTTTATGAGAAGAGATTGTGGAAACAGAGCCTTTTTTTAGAATGCCCATGGCAGACATGTATAAGACCAGAGGGATAAGTTTAAGGTTGACAAACAAATGGTAGAAATATAGGATGCGTTGTGTGAGATGGTCGTGGAGACAGGTACTCACAAACAATTAAGAAGCATCTAAATGAGCACTTAAAATTCCAGGACATTGTAGTCTATGGACCGAGTGCAGGTAAATTGGATTAGTGTAGTTTGGTATTTTTTGGTTAGCATAGACATGGTGAGCTAAAGGACCTGTTGCTATGCTTTTGACTCTGTGACATTTTAGAGTTGAAGAATGAAAGGAACCCTCATTGACACCAACAAAGAATTCTTTCGAAAACAGGTTGTGTTAGGGTCAACATAGATAAGATATTTTCCTGAATCAGGCGATATAATTTCAGAATAAGCAGTAGGCAATTTTAGACCGAGTTTCAGATGAATTACTTCCCTAAGGAGTGATGAATCTTTGGAATTCTCCACACCAGAGAGCTGTTGAAATTCAATCATTGAGGACATTCAAAACAGAAAGCAGGAAATTAAAGCCATCAAGAATATGAGGATAGTGTGAGAAAATGATGATTTTCCCTTGGAAAATGGGAAAATGAAAATCAACCATAATCTAATTGAATAGCAAAGCAGGTTCAACAGGCTAAATAGACTATTCTTGCTGCAATGTTCCCATAATATGTTCCAGAGTTTTCTCTCAATATATAAGGAGGTGGAATATTTGACACACCAATTTGATACATAATTTTATTTTGGTAATATTCAAGGACAGACAGATCTCTTGTATGCAGAATTCATGGGATCGAGAGCGGCTAACAAATCTAGTGTAGAGTGGACAATAACACTGCAGTAATCTGTATTCTGCAGATCATGTATATATATCTATGGTGGTCAGTTTAGTTTTGGTGGAGCGGTGACCAAATAGAACAGTTTTCTATCTAGGTGGTATTTAATACTCAAATCAGAGGGCAGTTGATCCTTGATAAAGTAAATAACCATTGTCAGGAAGATTGTAAGTAGTACAGAGATTATCGTTCAGCCACGCTTAACACTGTTAAGAATTTTAAAGGTATCTATTTCAGATCTCCCTCTCAATATAGTTGCAGTCATGAAACAGTTGCAAGATTGCAGTTAATTTTCTAGGATGTCCAAATCTTTGGAAAACAATCCACAGATTCTCATGATTTACTTCGTCAAATGCCTTGGTCGGATCACTGAATGCAATGAAGTGTTCCTGGTATTGTTCTTGCCAATGTTTTTGGAATTTTCTCAGATTAAGGACCATGTTAGTGGTTCTTTGCAAGGTCTATTACTATGCTCTAACTCTGGGAGGAATCCTTCACGCAAAGGAATTTGGCAATTCAGGAGATTGTGTTTTCAATTGATCATGCCTATAGACTACAGGGAAATACCTTGGTACATTCTATGGCATGATTTATCTCCTGTTTTGAAGACAGTTACAATTTGAGTATTGCTGAAAAAAAGACACATTTTTATGAAGTTTTTCATCTTGCGCTCAGCAATACAATTCGCAAGAATCCCAACTTAAAGGGAAAGCCAACGTTTATACTATATGAAAGGAGAATGCTGATTGGTTGATAAGTGGTTTAAAATGGTTTAATAGAGGTTTAATAGATTCTTGAAGACAGTTTACCTGAGAGAGGAGTGGTGAGCTTTGCTTTGTCTGAACACAATATGTTTATGCTGTACCTAGTCTCAACACAGGTGTATTAGTGCTGCAGATGTTCCTAATTTGAGTGTGTTTGCACTACTGCATACATTGTCAAAACTCAGCAGTCTCAGTGCATTGCATTATCTGAACTTGTAATTGTTAATGTTGTATGCTCCGTGCATACAGGAATGTTAAGATTTCATACTTTTGAACTCAGAGATTTCATCATTTTATGTTGTCAGCAAACATGTCAGAAATACACTTTTTGATTGAAAACAGGATTAATGTTCCCCTAAGATGTTCAATTAAATTGTACATTTTAATAATTATCTCCATTTTAAATCATTACACTCAAGAGGTTTTTAAACAAATTATTCTTTAACCTTTTCTAACTCAATCAGGAGAATTAAATCCTTTAGTAAAAATTGTTACAAGTTGTACTTTTACAGGAATCGTGAAGTCCTTATTCTCTGCTATAATAGAAGACAAATTAACAATTGTATGAAAGTTCTTTGCCAAGTTGACTGAAAACAATTTCAGCATCACTTCACACAGGAAACAAAAAAAGTGCCCACACAGTTCAACTGCTAATCTGAAAAACACGCATGAGTAAAAAATGTGCAGAAAGGCATGAAGAAGCTTTGACTAAATGAATAAGATTTAAACAAAGCATAATAGGGAGCAAAATGAGTCTAGACCTTGTTAAAATTTCAGAATAATAAATCTGTAAATTTGTGATTAAAATACTTTACAAAGAAAACAACTGCAAAGTTGAAACTTTTGGAAACCAAAAGAACTGCAGATGCTGTAAATTAGAAACAAAAACAGAAGTTGCTGGAAAAGCTCAGCAGGTCTGGCAATATCCGTGAAGAGAAATCAGAGTTAACATTTCAAGTCCGATGTCCCTTCCTTAGGATCTATTCTGAGGAAAAGTCACCAGACCCAAAACGTTTACCCTGATTTCTCTTCACAGACGCTGCCACACCTGCCAAGTTTTTCCAGCAACTTCTGTTTTTGAAGTTGAAACTTTTATATGTTTTCTGGACTTGAAAACAAAGTTAACTCTGCATCTTCAAAACTCAATTCAAATGTTGAATTAATTTTAATTCATATGTTAAATAAACCATTAATCCGTTTAGTAAAATTAATAATATTTTGCATATTACCTCTTCAAGTCTACCAGAAT